>NW_016107937.1:514878-534966 GCF_001604975.1 Cebus imitator
GAAGGCAGCAAATCACACTGCCACGTGTGTACCTATGCAACAGTCTTGCATGTTCTTCACATGTACCCCAAAACCTAAAATGCAATAAAATAAATAAATGGGGAAAAAAAAGTAACTAGCACTATAAGCTTTCCTCTTAACATTACTTTAGCTATATCCCAGAGATTTTGATAAGTTGTGTCCCTATTTTCATTCATTTAAAAGCATTTTTTTAGATTTATGTCTTAATTTTAATTTTGATGTTCACCTAAGAGTTATTCAGAATAAAGTTGTTTAATCTTTATTTATTTGTTTCATTTTGAGAAATCTTGTTGATGCTAATTTCTATTTATATTGTACTGTAGTGTGAGAGTGTGCTTTTGATTTTTTGAATTTGTAGAGACTTGCTTTATTACTAAATATATGGTCAATGAGAAGAATGTCTATTCTGTGGTTGTCGAGTGGAGTGTTCTACAGATGTTCATTAGATCTAATTGGTCAAGTGTCAACTTGGAGTCCAGTGTTTCTTTGTTAGGTTTCTGTGTCAGTGATCTGCCTAATGCTGTCAATGAGAAGTTGAAGTGTCCCACTATTATCCTGTGGCTAAGTATTTTCATAGGTCAAGTACAAGCTGTTATATGAATCTCGGTTCTCCAAAGTTGACTGCATATTTGTTTAGGATAGTTAAGTCTTCTTATTGGATTGTATACTTTATTATTATGTAATGACCTTCTCTGTCCTTGTTATTGGTTTAAAGTCTGTTTTATCTAACACAACAATAATGATTTCTTCTCTTTTTGTTTTTCATTTGCATGGTAGAACTTTCTTCATCTTTTTACTCTGAGCCTGTGGGTGTTAATACATGTGAGACAGGTCTCTTAAAAATAGCAAATTGTTGAGTCTGTCTTTTTATTCACCTTGCCACTCTATGCCTTTTAAGTGGAGCATTTAGCTCATTTACATTTAGGGTTAGTATTTATATGTGATATTTTAATCCTGTCATTTGTGCTCTTAGCTGGTAGTTATGCAGACTTGATTGTGTAGTTGCTTTGTAGTGTCTGTGGGCTGTGTGTTTAAGTGCATTTTTGCTTAAATGCAGTAAGTGTCATTTTTTTTTACCATAGAATGGATATTTTTTATTAAAACGTCACAAGGATTATTTCCTTAAAACAGAATAATAACTATTTTAAAAATAAATTCAATTATCGTAACATCAGGAATAATTTCTTTTTCCAGTGAGAAACAATCTAACAAAGGAAAAACAACTATTTTTTTAAAAAATAAATGTGTCCTAGAATTGATATTGTCTATGTAGGAAGTAGCAGATAGATTGCAAAGCATGTAGAAAAGGAAATTATTTAAATATTTAAATACTTTGGGTGCTGTAGTTTGGTGCTGCTATCCAGTAGACGATGCTTAGGAGTAATGGGTAGTAGATAAGCTCTGACTCGGCTGCATGGCCTCTTTTATATTGTCTTCTGTGTGTCTGCAGTTTGAAGGGGAGGTAAGTAACCCATCTCACTAGCTTCACTCCTGGACCTTAGAGGAGCCCCTTCTGATCCTTGCAACCACACCTGCATTTATTTTGTTAGGTGTTCCAGGCCATGGGCCTTCATTGGGCAGAAGCTTCATCAGGGAGATAGGCCACCTCCTTTTAAGACCAACTCTGCAGAAGACAGCACAACCCATACCAATGTAAGATTATTAACTTGTGCATTCCACCCCTCTCAGTCCTCTGAGAATGTAGGGCACTCTCCCAGGCAAGTGCAAGCCACAGATCTTGGATTGATTCTCCCAACCTGCATGCCACAGCCCTGGGGCACCAGAACTGGCTCACAGATTAATTCTCTTTACCCTTGGGGTTGAGTTCTGAGTGTGCTAGAGGATCCAAAATGTTCCTACCCCACCAGTTACATACCGAAGTGGAGCAAAACATCCAGGCTGGGCAACAGAGTCTGCACTGTGCATATACTTCTGTGGAGCAGCCAGACAGAGGCCATGGGAGGGGCTGGAAGGTAGGAAAGTCTGCAGAACAGATATGTCCCAATTCTAAGGGGAAGCTGGCCCTGCTTTCTCCAAGCCCAGCAGTGAGCTGGGGATAGAGCTTCTCAAAAGGAGATTTACAGCCCTAGGGGATGGGCACTTACAGCCAAGTTTCAGTGGAGCTCTTCCATGCACAAAGGCCCCCAGATCCGCTCCAATGAAGCCTTGTCTCTGTCTACTCTTTGGATAAGTTCTCCTGCCAGCTCAAATGTTCATACATGGCATGGGGTTGCCTGTAGCTAGGATCTCAGAGATTCAGTGAGAGTAAGTCACCCCACAGTCCTTTCTCTGACCCATTCCCCAGAAGCCGTTTGGGGACTTGGAACTAGCTCTAGCATTCAGGTATTCCACTCCAGCTTCCTAGCTTTCTCTGTCTTCAACTTCAGAGTCTGCATTACCTCTCCATAACTCTTGTTGTTTTCTCTCTGAAAATCTGTTCATACTATTTGGTTTAGTCATAATTTGGTCTCTCTCAATAGGAGCAGAACTTCTTGGCTGTGTCTAGTCAGTCATTTTGCCCCTCTCCTGACTAATCAATGCCTGTCGTTACTTTAAGCATAAATGGATTACATTATTCATTCAAGAGACAAAAATTGTCAGAATGAATTTAATAAAGAAACATCACCCAAAATATATGCTGCCTGCAAAATATTCTCATAATTTACATTGCTGTTTTAGTTTTAGAGAATACAATAAAAATAATATTGACAACATACCTTGTCTAAAAAAACTAAAGAAATGAACACATATTTTATCGATGTGGAGTTTAATAAGTGTTTATATGGCAAGAAATATGAGCTTCTATGGCATAACTAAAGGAAATATTGAATCAGAGTCAAAGGCTGTTGGTAAGAACTTGACAATTGAGATATAAAAATTGAAGATGAGTTTGCCTAAAGAAAATGAGAAACCTATTTGTCTGTGTTATACTCAGTTTTTGCTGTGGAGCCCAAATAATGTATATTTATGGACTAGAAATATTTATTAGTGACATTTACCTTTATCATAGCTTCCTAGAACAATATTTCATATTGTTCATTAAAATACAAAGTTTTTGCAGCTTCATAAAAAAGCTACAAGAAGGCATTTTTATTAACTTCTTTGCTCCCTACACTGTAGATCAAATAGTTAAGCATGGTAATTACTAAAGAGGAAAACATAGAAGTAATTTTATTATTATCAAAAAAGGGAGTGCATTTGAGCTGCAAGCATATAAAGTGTAGAAACCCACAAAACACAACCACCACTATCAGACAAGAAACACATGTGAAGAAGGTTTTTTACTGATCTCTACAGAATGCATTTGACAAATACTTAATAGAATCAGCATGTACCAGGAGAAAGAATATCAAATTAAGTACTGAAAATGGTGAGATCATTTCTATTTCTCATGCATGTAAGCATACCATGGCTAACAAAGAAACATCATAACAGTAGAAATAACTTATGACATTAGAACCATAGAAGGTCAATGTAAAAATCTTCATAGTGACCATCAGAGCCTAAAAGGTACTATAAAGGCATGGAATACCCACGAGCACATGACAGAGTCGCTGAACTATAACTTTTTTTTTTTTTTTTTTTGAGACAGTCTTACTGTGTTGCCAGGCTGGAGTGCAGTGGCGCGATCTCGGCTCACTGCGACTTCCATCTCCCGGGTTCAAGCAATTCTCCTGCCTCAGCCTCACAAGTAGCTGGGACTACAGGCGCACACCACCACGCCCAGCTAAGTTTTGTATTTTTAGTAGAGACGGGGTTTCACCATGTTGGCCAGGATGGGCTCGATCTCTTAACCTTGTGATCCACCCTCCTCGGCCTCCCAAAATGCTGGGATTACAGGCATGAGCCACTGTTCCCGGCCGAGCTATGGCATTTTATACAGAAGGCTATGGAGGTCCACATAGTGGTCATAGGCCATGGCTGATGAGTTGAAAAGTTCAGTGATAATGAACGTAATGAAGAAAGCCATCTGCGTGGTACATGCATAACAGGGAATGGCATTTTGAGCCACAAAAAGGTTTACCAGTATCTTGGCATAAATGACCTTAGAATTATCAAGATCAATAAAACTCAGGTACCTGGTTTTAAAAATACTAAGTGTTCTGTAGATCCAAGTTCACGTTGTTCAAAATGATTATGCACTCTTTGCTCACCACTGTGAATGTGTACATGATGAGGAAGACCCCAAAAAGGGGGAGCTGCAGCTAAAGCCACCTCATGATTTCCGTCAGGATGAATTTAGTAAGCACTGTTAGATTCCTTTGGCCCATTTAGTCCAGTTATCTCTTCTAGGAAGAAAGAGAGTGGTTGTTACACGCTTTCATGTAGTGTCATCCAAACAAATTATAACATTTGTAGACAAAAGGTTTTATCCATAATAGGAAATAAACATTATTTCCAGATCTGATTCTAAAACTAAAAACAAAGAAAACAAACTTCTAGTATCAAAAGAAGGAACCCATATGAAAGACACACATAATTATGATGTAGATTGAACTCTAAATATCAATGTTTGGAACACAACAATTGATAACAAAATTATGTAGGTATTAATATAGAAATGTTAGACTTTTATTTCATCTATACAGTGACATGACTTCTTTTTTTTTTTAGTATGCTTCCATATTTGCCAAATAATTCTTGTGGAGTTGTGATATTCTTAAAGAGTGAGATAGAGATAGCATGAAACTACAGCAGTTTAAATTTTAGTTTCCCTCACTTGCACTTCCTGGTTAGGGATTTAGCAATAAATTCACAAGTCATGTGTCTTCATAAAAGTTCCTAAAGCGAAGATACTTTAACCATAACCAATTAAGCCCACTTTCTCTTCATATTCTGATTTCCACTTTATCACACTTTATCTGGGAAAATAGTGCCTTAACATGTCTGCAGGCATTTGTAGGACCCAGTTAACAAGGGATTGAGCTAATGATACTTTGATGTTTAATGGGTATATTATGTGGTTCAAAATCAATGATATTTATTATTAAATAATGCTATCTCTTTTGGTGTAGGAATGATCACTAAGAACACTCTTACCACCAAATGTGCAGAAATTTGTCTGGAATTTTATTAATAAAATTATATTTATAGATTTTATGATCTTTTTGACCATCAGTTTATGACTAAAATTTTTATTATGTTTCTTTCTAAATATTCACATAAATTTCAACTTAAATGTGTAATTTTTTAAAGAAAAAACCCCCAAACAAGTATAAGCTTAATAATAACCAACATGTACATCTATTCCTACTAAAATATTTGTTTTGTGTCAACACATAAGCATTTTGAGTATTTAACTTTATATATTTTCTTTCTTTTATGGCAACAATGTGAAAATACATAGGGTTTATAGGACATTTATTACATCACATATGAATTACTATTTATTTCTAATATTACCCAGTAGAGTACAGATTATTACACTGTAATTTTCAAACATTTCCACTGATAAGTACTGGTCATCTCTAATTAATATGGGACATGAACAAAAGAAAGTGGAACAGGTCTGATTAAAGTTAGTAAAATCTGCTTTAGCCTAATCTATTTGTCTCTTCTTTTCTACCATTCAGTTTCTCCTCAGTGAAAACATGAAATTCTGCAAGCACGAATTTCAATTGGTGCAGTAGTTGCTTTTTAAAATGTTTAGTCAAGTAAAATACAGAATTTAGTTATAATTTAATGGAATGTCAGCTTTAACCCACACAACTATTAGGTAGAATCTTCTGGGAGCCCACCACAAGGTCCAAGCCTGTGGCTTAGAGGAGTTAGAGCGCTCACACTTTGTGGAAGTTGGCAGCAACTGATTAGATTTATGTCTAGATTTTGCTGTTCTGATTCAGGAAATAAGAACAGGGGAGGAGAGCAAGGACGGAGATTGGAGTGCTGCTGGCAACCTTTCTTCCCAGATGAAGCTGTCTTTTCTTTCTTCATTGAATTCCACTCTGTCTTTTTGGCTCTTTCCTCTCTTACAAGTAAGAACCATAAGTATAGCATTTTTGAAAACATTCATTTGAACTTAAAAGATGTCAGGATATACCTTCAAAGGGTTTCATTGTAGAATAGGAGAGGCAGTGGACTGAACAAAGGAATTCAGGATTGCAGCCCCGGTGTCACTGCTTTGAAGTGTTTAAATGTTGCCAATAATTGTTCCTATGTTTCTTAAGTCTGTCTTCATTTCCAGTGTCAGTTATCATCTCTCTCTGAAGACTTGTGAACTCTTTCACTTTGTACATAATTCTTGTGTGGAAAAGGATATCTCTGGTCTCCTTTTAATATTGTAATGTTTATATTTTAAATGTTGTAATGTTTATATTTTAAATGTCACAATATAGGGCAAAACATTAGGGCAGAAAAAAATACAAAATATATGCAAATAAATGACTGATTTTTCTGTCTTCAGGCACAGTAATGTCAGTTAGAAATTTTTTGAGGTTCAGGATTTTCTCAGTAACTTCATAAGTCTTAAAAACCACTCTATTTATTTCAGTCTACTAAATGTTTCTAATGCCCATCGTTAAAAAACAAACCAAAGCAAAACCCCTCAAAAACAGACATAAGAAGCCCAGGGGGAAAAAGAAAGAACTAAAAAATATTTAAGTTTTTACATTTGGTATCCTTAAATTAAAATTATTTTCAGTTTATAAACTATTGCCATTCTTTTTAAAATATTGAATTATATATTCATATTAATATAATGTTTGTTATTTTTCAAACCTGGATATCATCACCTGTATTTTCTTTAGAATTCTAACCTTAATACATTCTAACAGATGAGAGGCTTATACATTTTTCAGGTAATTTTAACTTCCTCTTTACTTGAAATATCTAAATACCATATTCAACTCTCACAAATGAAATAGGCATACGACAGCTGTTCAATTAATAAGATTTAATGTTCTTAAATACAATATTAGTCCAAAAAACTCCAATTAGCAGAGATGATATTGAAGTATTGTAGTGTATTTGGAGGAATCAGCTCTCGGTGACTGTATATGTGTCTATAGTCAGAAATTAGTAGTCATATGAAATAATCAGCCCTGGGTGGTAATGAAAATATATGCCAATTCTTATCCTCTCACCTTTAATGAGTTGAATTTTCTTCTCCCAGTTTACTTGTGCTCTGGGTAGGAAGAATTAATGGTTTGACATTATGTTTTCTTCTAAAAGTACTTTTTGTTTTTGGGAATTTATTTATGTGTATGGTGTAAAATAAGGGTTCAATTTTATTCCTCTTTTTGTTACTCTCTGAAGTTGTGTGTAATTTCTTCAAATGATTATGCTCAAATTATTTGAGAGATTTTAAAATGTTGTCTTTTAGTCTCTGATAATTATCTAGGACACCCTACATATTCTGCAGTGAGGATACATAAGAGATATCTCAAAGAAAAGCAACAACAACAACAACAACAACAAAAAATCATAAATGGTCTGCACAGTTCTGTGGAGAACCACATGACATAAAGAAATTCACTCACTCACTCACTCACTCACTCACTCACTCACACAGAGCCAACTGTAAGTAACAGCTGAAAACATTTTGACATCAGTTTTAGCTAAGTAAATCTGAATAAGTTATAACAGTAATGATGAAATTGTAAATGACACTATCATCATCACGTAGAATATATATAGTTATAGGATTACAGATCTCTTACCTTCTTGGCTAAATATACTTCTAAGTATTTTTTATGCTATTGTCAATGGGTTTACTTTCTTGATTTCTTCTTTTAGTTAGGTTTTCCTTTATGTACGAAAATACCTCTTCCTTATGCTATTTTTTTATCCTGTGAATATACTAAATACAGTTATTCATTCTAACAGTGTTTTATTGTGAAGTCTTTCAAATTATTTCCATAATGAATCATGCCATCTGCAAATAGAGATAATTTTACTTATTTCTCTCTGATTTACATAAATTTTATTTCTTTTTCTTGTCTAATTGCTTTTTCTAGTACTTCCATTCCTATGTTGAATAGAAGTTGCAAGAGTGGGCATCCCTGACTTGTACTAGATCATAGAGACAAGGTTTTAGTTTTCCCATGTTGATTAAAATGTTAGATGTAAGTTTTTCATATGTTACCTTTATAACATTGAGTAAATTTTCTTTCAAACCTAAATTATTGGAAGTTTTGATTAAGATGGAATTTTGTCAAATACTTTTTTCACATCATGTCATTTTATCTTTTATTCTGTTAATGTTATGCATCACCTGATTGATTTGTGTATGTTAAACCATCCTTGCATGCCAGGGATACATTTCCTTGGTCAGGATTTATAATATTTTGGTATGTTGTTGAATTTACTTTGCCAATATTTATCCTTTGGAAATTTATATATATATGTTCACCAGAGATATTGGCCTGTAGTTTTCTTTTCTTGCAGTACCTTTGATTTTGGTACCAGAGTGATTCTGGCCATGTAAAATGTGTTTGAAATATTTTCTGTAGAGTATAACAGTAGTCACCCCTTATCTAAGGCTTTGTTTTATAATATTTCAGTTGTGGTTTTGAAATATCTAATGGAAAATTTCAAAATAAAACTCATATATTATAAATTCAGAGCCATTGTGATTAGCAAGAGGAAATATTGTGGGGTCCCAAGCCATCCTTCCCTGGACAGAATCATTCTTTTGTTAAACATGTGTAAACTGTTTACCTTACCTGCCCATTTAGACATTTAGTAGCATTCTCAGACTTCAGGTCAGCTGTCACAATGTCCAAGTAACCCTTATTTTACTTAATAATGGCCGAAATTGCTAGAGTAGTTATGCTGTCAGTTCAGATATGCCAAAGAGAAGCCATAAAGTATTTCCTCCAAATGAAAGACAAAAGTTCATAATTTAAAGAAAGAAAACAATATTTATGCTGAGGTTGCTAACATTGATGGTAAGAACAAATCTTCTATCTATGAAATTGTGAAGAAGGAAAAAGAAATTCATGCTAGTTTTGCTGTTGTATGTCAAACTGCAAAACGTACCAACACAGTATTTGATAAGCATATTAGTTTGTTTTAACACTACTGATACAAACATACCTGAGACTGGGTATTTATTAGAAAAAGGGATTTGATGAACTCACAGTTCCACATGGCTGGAGAGGCCTTATAATCATGGCAGAAGGCAAAAGTCATGTCTTACATGGCAGCAGACAAAAGAGGAAATGAGAATCAAACAAAAGGGGTTTCCCCTTTTAAAAACATCAGATCGCTGGGCACGGTGGCTCACGCCTGTAATCCCAGCACTTTGGGAGGCCGAGGCGGATGGATCACGAGGTCAACATGGTGAAACCCCATCTCTACTAAAAATACAAAAAATACTAAAAATACAAAAAAATCAGCTGGGCATGGTGGCGCGTGCTTGTAGTCCCAGCTACTCAGGAGGCTGAGGCAGGGGAATTGCCTGAACCCAGGAGGTGGAGGTTGCGGTGAGCCGAGATCACGCCATTGCACTCCAGCCTGGGTAACAAGAGTGAAACTCCGTCTCAAAAAAAACAAAAAACAAAAAACAAAGAAATCAGATCATGTGAGACTTATTTACTATCACAGTACAATATGAGAAAAACTGCCCACATGATTCAGTTATCTCCCACTGGGTCCCACCCATAACACATGGGAATTATGGGATCTATGATTCAAGATGAGATTGGGTGGGAACACAGAGCCAAATCATATCATTTCACTCTGGTCCCTTTCAAATCTCATGTACTCATATTTAAAAAGCAATCATGCCTTCCCAACAGTCTCCCAAAGTCTTAACTCATCTCAGGATTAACTCAAAAGTCCACAATACAAAGTTTCAACTGAGACAAGACAAGTCCCTTCTGCCTATGAGCTTGTAAAATCAAAAACCTGTTAGTTAATTCCTTGATACAATGGAGATAGAGGCACTAGATAAATATACCCATTCCAAAGGGGAGAAATTGGCCAAAATGAAGGCGCTAATAGCTCCATGCAAGTCCAAAACCCAACAGAGCAGTACAATTTTAAAGCGCCAAAGTGATCACCTTTAACTCCATGTCTCACACCCAGGTAACTCTGAGGTGGGGTCGCATTGTCTTGGGCAGCTCCACCGCTGTGGCTCTGCAAGGTACAGCCTCCCTCTTGGCTGCTTTCAAAGGCTGGCATTGAGTGTTTTTGGCTTTTCCAAGCAGACTGTGCAAGCTGTCAGTGGATCTACTATTCTGGGATCTGGTGGAGGATGATGGCCCTCGTCTCACAGCTCCACTAGGCATTGCCTTAGTGGATACTCTGTGACGGGGGCTTCAATCCTACATATTCCTTCCACATTGCCCAATCAGATGTTCTCCCTGAGGGCACTGCCCCTGCAGCAAAAATTTGTCTGGATATCCAGGCATTTCCATACATTCTCTGAAATCTAGGCAGAGCTTCAAAACCTCGCCTCTTGTGCACCTGCATACTCAACATGCACATTGAAGCTGCCAAGGCTTGGAGTTTGCACCCTCTAAAGCCACAGCCTGAGCTGTAACTTGGACCCTTTTAACCATGGCTACAATGGCTGGTACATAAGGCACCAAGTCCCTAGGCTTCACACAGCAGGGGGCCCTGGACCTGACCCAGGAAACCACTGTTTCCTAATCCTCTGGGCCTGTGATGAGAAGGTATCCCACAAAGGTCTCCGACATACTCTGGAAACACTTTCCTCATTGTCTTGGTGAGTAACATTAGGCCCCTTATTGCTTATGCAAATTTCTGCAGCCTTCTTGAATTTCTTCTCAGAAAGTGGATTTTTATTTTCTATTTCATTTTCATGCTGGAAATTTTCTGAGCTTTAATGCTGTTTCCCTTTTAAAACTGAATGCTTTTAACACCATCCAAGTCACCTCTTGTACGCTTTACTGCTGAGAAATTTCTTCTGCCACCTACTCTCAATCATTTCCCTCAAGTTTAAAGTTCCACAAATCTAGTGCAGGGGCAAAATGCTGCCAGTCTCTTTGCTAAAATATGCAAGAGTTACCTTTACTCCAGTCCCCAACAAGTACCTCATCTCCATCTGAGGCCATCTTAGCCTGGATTTCATTATCTATATCATTATTAGTATCTTGATCAAAGCCATTCAACAAGTCTTTAGGAAGTTCCAAACCTTCCCAACTTTCCCCGTCTTCTTCTAAGCCCTCCAAACTGTTTCAGCCTCTGCCAGTTACCAAGTTTCAAAGTCACTTCCACATTTTTGGGTATCTTTATTGCAGTGCCCTACTCTACTGGTACCAATTTACTGTATTAGTTCATTTATACATTGCTGATAATGACACTCGTAATATTGGGTAATTTATAAAGAAAAAGAGGTTTAATAGACTCACAGTCCAACATGGCTGAGAGGCCCCACAATCATGGTGGAAAGCAAAAGGTACACCTTACATGGCAGAAGACAAGAGAGAGAATAAGAACCAAGCAAAAGTGGTTTCCCTTATAAAACCATCAGATCTCATGAGATTTATTAACTACCATGAAAACAGTGTGGGGGAAACCACCCTCATTATTCAGTTATTTCCCCCCAGGTCCCTCCCACGACACATGGAAATTATGAAAGCTACAATTCAAGATGAGATTTGGGTGGGGACACAGCCACACCATATCAGTAATGCTTATTTGAGATGAAAGAGCCATTAAATGTATGAGTGGTAGACAGGAACAGGAGCGTGCTGATTCATGGCAATCAGGTTCAGGACTATCTGTGGTTTCAGGCATTCACTGGGGGTCTAGGAAGGTATCCTCTATGGATAAAGTGGACTATTGTACTTGTATTTTTTGAAAGAGTTTTAGAATGATGGGTAATGATTTACTTTTAAATGTTTGGTAGAATTCAGCCATAAAGACATCTGATCCACAGCTTTCCATGTTGGGAGATTTTTAATTACTATTTATGTTAGTTTGTTTTCACACTCCTCTAAAGAACCTTACCTGAGACTGGATAATTTATAAAGGAAAGGTTTAATTGACTCATAGTTCTGCATGACTGGGAAGGCCTCAGGAAACTTACAATCACAGTGGAAGGCAAAAGAGAAGAAAGCACTTCTTTACAAGGCAGCAGGGGGTGGGGAGTGCATGTTGTAAAATATCAGTTCTCCTAAGAACTCATTCACTATCAAGAGAGCAGCATGGGGGAAACCCTCCCCATGATCCAATCACCTCCCACCAGGTTCCTCCCTTAACACATGGGGATTGCAATTCAAGATGAGATTAGGGTAGGGAAACAGAGCCAAAAGAGATCATTCTGCCCTACCCCTTTCAAAGTTCATTTCCTTCATAGATTTTAAAACCAATCATGCCTTCCCAATAGTCTCCCAAAGTATTAACTGAAAAGCCAACAGTCCAGGGTCTCATCCAAGACAAAATCACTTCTGTCTATGAGCCTGGAAAATAAAAAACAAATTAGTTGCATCCAAGATATAATGGGGGTATAGGAATTGGGTAAATGTTCTCATTCTAAATAGGAAAAATTGGCCAACACAAAGGGGCTATAGGCTCCATACATGTATGAAATCCAGTGGGGAAGTCATTACATCTTAAAGCTTCAATAATATACCTTGACTAAATATCTCATATCCTGGGAATGCTGATGCACGGGATGGGCTCCCAAGGCCTTGGACAGCTCCACCCATGTGGCTTCAAATGGTACAGTCACCACAGCTGCTTTCATGGACTGACATTGAGTGCCTGAAGCTTTTCCAGGTTAATGGTGCAAATTGTCAGTGGATCTACCTTTCTGTTCTAGAGGATGGTAGCCCTCTTCTCTCAGCTCTACTAGGCAGTGCCCCAGTGGGGACTCTGTGTGGGGGCTCTGACCCCACGTTTTCACATTTCCCCTCTTCATTGCCCTAGTAGAGGTTTTCCAAGAGGGCTCTGCCTCTGCAACAGAATTCTGCCTGGATATCCAGGCATTCCCGTACATCCTCTGAAATCTAGGTGAAGGCTGCCAAGCCTCAATTTCTGACCTCTGCAAACCTATAGGCCCAACACCAGGTGGAAGCCACCAAGGCCTAGGATTTCCACCCTCAGACGCAATGGCCTGATGTGTACCCCAACACCTTTTAGCCATGGCTGAGGCTGTAGTGGCTGGGATGCGGGGTGCCAAGTCCCAAGGATGCACAGAGCAGTGGTGGGGCTCTGGACCTGGCACAGGAAATGATTTTTTCCTACTAGGCCTCTGTGCCTGTAATGGGAGGGGCTTCCATGAAGATCTGTAAAATACCCTGGAGATACTTTCCCCATTGTCTTGGCTATTAACATTTGGTTCCTTGTCACTTATGCAAATTTCCACAGCAGGCTTAAATTTCTCCCCAGAAAATGGATTTTTCTTTTCTACAGCAAGGTCAGGCTGAAAATTTTCCAAACTTTTATGCTCTGCTACACTTTTAAATGTAATTTTTAATTTGAGATTGTTTCTTTCTTCACACATGTTTGCATACAATTTTACAAAATGCCTGGTCACATCTTGAACACATTGCTGTTTAGAAATGTCTTCCATTGGATAGACTAAAGTATCTCTCTTAAGTTCAAAGTTCCACAGATCTCCAGGGCAGGGGTAAAATGCCACCTGTCTCTTTGCTAAAGCATAGCAAGTGTGATGTTTGCTCCAGTTCCCCAAAATTTTCTCATCTCCATCTGAGACCACCTAAGACTGGACCTCATTGTCTATATCTCCACCACCATTTTGGTCAAAATCATTCAAAAAGTCTCTAGGAAGTTCCAGATTTTCCCACATCTTGTTGTCTTCTTCTGAATCTTCCAAACTGTTCCATTACTCACTTCCAAAGTTGCTTCCACAGCTTCAAGTATCTTTATAGCAATGCTCCACTTATCTCACTACCAATCTTCTGTATTAGTCTGTTTTCAAACTACTTTAAATAACTACCTGAGACTGAGTAATTTATAAAATAAAGAAGTTAATTGACTCACAGTTTCATGTTGCTGGGGAAGCCTCAGCAAACAATCATGGCAGGAGAAGCAATCACCTTTTTTACAAGACAGCAGGAGAGACATTGGGGGGCAGGAGAAGTGCCCCACTTTTATTTAAACCATCATATCTCCTGAGAACTCAATCACTATCATAAGAACAGTATGGGGGAAACCACCTCCATGACCCAATCACCTCCCACCGGGTTACTCCCTTGACATATAGGAATTACAATTAAGGATGAGATTTGAGTGGGGACACAGAACCAAACCATATCACTACTTCAATCTCTTTATTTGCTGTTGTTGTTTTTCAGGCTTTTTATTTATGTCTGATTTAATCTTTGTAGATTGTATTTTGCTAGGAATTTATTCATTTCCTCAGTTATTGAATTTGTTGGCATATAACTATTCATAATAGTCCCTCATGATCCATTCTTTTTCTAATATATCAGTTGTAATGGCTCCACTTTCATTCATGATTTTATTTTACTCTTCCCTCTGTTTTCTTAGTTAGCTATGCTGATAGTTTGTCAATTTTGTTTATTTTTCAAAATGCCAACTCTTATTTTTGTTAATTTTTCAATTTTTTTCTACTCTTTATGTGATTTATTTCTGTTCTGACTTTTTAAATTGTTTCCTTCAGATAATTTTGGGATTTTTTTCTACTTTTTTTAAAAAAATGTGGTTTTTTAAGGAATAATGTTAGGCAATTTGTTTTAGATCTGGATCTGATCCCCACAGGCCACAAGTACATGTTACTACATTATTATTTTATATATTATATCATGTGTCCTAGTGTCTTAGCTGCAACTTAAAGAATATACCATTAGGCCAGGCACAGTGGCTCATGCCTATAGTCCTAGCAGTTTTGGAGGCTGAGGCAAGCAGATCACCTGAGACCAAGAGTTTGAGACCACCCTGACTAACATGGAGAAACCCCATCTCTACTAAAAAAAAAAAAAAAATTAGCTGGGCATGGTGGTACATGCCAGTAATCCCAGCTACTTGGGAGGCTAAGGCAGGAGAATTTTCTTGAACCAAGGAGGTGGAGGTTGCAGTGAGCAGAGATTGTGCCATTATACTCCAGCTCCAGCCTGGGCAATAGGAGCAAAAGTCTGTCTCAAAAAACAAGCAAAAAACAAACAAACAAAAGAATATATGAATAGTTTCATACTTATCATCAGGGAACTTATAAAGGTAAAATTAACTAAACACAATGTAAACCTCTGCTCAAATATGACATACTGGAAAATGGGAAAACACCATATGCCATTGTGAAAGATATGGCCCTCATTACTCCAAGATACATCAATCACATATACTGGAAAATTAGAATATAGTTTCTCCCATTTCATGACTTCTGAAACTTCTCTACCTTGGCATGCCTGCTCAGCTCTCTAGTGGTTTGCTCTGTGTCCAGGGAGTCCAAGGATTTACCAAATTGTCATGTTCCTTCCTCATTTTTTCCCAGGAGGTACTTTTCCCTATTAAGAAATGAACCTCAATCTTTCTTTCTCAAAGACAGGTGAACTTATTAGCATACAAATAAAGAAAATCTGTCTGATTATTTCTTTTTCTTCAGCATATTACTGACTACTTAATGCTAATTTCTGCCATCCTCTTCCTCTGCAATTTATTAACTCTACTCAAACTTTACTTTTTGATGGCTTTCTACTTGAGCATAGACACTCTTTCAAAATGTCAAAATGGACTGATAAGTTTACATTTCTGAGTCAATTTTCTTTTTGATTATGTATTTTGTAAATTAATTTTATATGTGTCACATAGTCTGTGACTTTTATTTATTTTCATATTTGAAAATATTTCATTGACAAAAATGTATATTTTTGAGGTGCACAGTGTGATAATTTTATATATGTATACATTCTTTAATGAGTACTAAAATAACATTAATTAGTACACCTGTTACCACCCACAGTTTGCCCTGCGTGTGTGTGTGTGTGTGTGTGTGTGTGTGTGTGTGTGTTTGTGGTGAAGACACTTGGAATCTGCTCTTCCATCAAATTTCAGGTAAAAAATTTGATATTATAAACTGCAATCACCATGTGTTACACTGAATCCCCCACATGTACTTCTTCTATAATTAACCCCTCTGCTCTTCTTCTCTTCTAATACCAAACCTGTCAAAGTGAAGTTTTTCTCTCTTGCAGCTCAGGGTGACATTAATGAAGCATACAAATGACATTAAGACACAAAATAGGGCTGGACACAGTGGCCCACACCCTTAATCCCAGCAATTTGGAGTCTGAGGCACTTGAATCACTTGAGGCTAGGGAGTTCAAGCCCAGGCTGGTCAACATGGTGAAACCCTGCCTTTTCTAAAAATACAAAATTAGCTGGGCTTGGTGACACACGCCTGTAGTCCCAGCTACTCGGGAAGTTGAGGCACAAAAATTGCTTAAGCCTGGGAGGTGGAGGTTGCAGTGAGCCAAGATCACACCACTGTACTCCAGCCTGGGTCCAGACAGAGCAGGAGACTGTCTTAAAAAATAAAAATAAAAAGAGAGAGAGAGAATACAGAGACAGGCATGGTGGCTCAGCCTGTAGTCCCAGCACTTTGGGAGGCTGAGGTGGGTGGATCAATTTGAGCTCAGGAGTTTGATACCAGCCTGGGCAACATAGTGAAACACCATCTCTATGACAAATAAAAAAATAGGCTGGACATTGGTGGCTTGTGGCTGTTGTCCCAGTTATTTAGGAGGCTGAGATGAGAGGACTGCTTGAGTGCAGGAATTTGAGGTTGCACTGAGTTATGGCTATTCTACTGCACTCCAGCCTGACCAGCAAAGGGAGATTCTATCTCTTAAAACAAGCAAACAAACAAACAAATATACAATACCTGATTCTAATACTTATTACCTTGGTAATCTCTGACAACCTACTTGCTTTATCTAGGCTCTACTTTATCATCTGAAATATGGAACATATATATATATATATATATATATATATATACACATATATATAATTGCATTTTAGGTTTTGGGGTACATGTGAAGAACATGCAAGATTGTTGCATAGGTACATACATGGCAATGTGGTTTGCTGCCTTCTTCCCCATCATCTATATCTGGCATTTCTCCCCATGTTATCCCTCCTGAACTCCCCACCCCATGCTGTTCTTCCCCTAGTTCCCCCCCCACAGACCTCAGTGTGTGATGCTCCCCTCCCTGTGTCCATGTGTTCTCATTGTTCAACACCTGCCTATGAGTGAGAACATGAGGTGTAGAACCTAACTCACAGAGCTGTTATGATGGCTAAATTAATTGAGACATGAAGAGTCCCTAAAATATAGTACTCAGTAAGTGTGAGATATTATTATTACCTGGTAATTTATATGACCATCCTGAAAATTCATTTTCAGTACAATGACAATGTGGTAGTATTTATAATCACATGACAATACACTGTGCATTGATTCAGGTTTCTTTGGCTGCACATGGGATTTTATTTTATGAGGGTGAACTAAAGAAATATTGTAGACACTGACACTTTCAATAAAATCTTAGGAGTCCTAAAAAGAGTAAAGAAAATCAAAATACATAAGAAAGTTAATGAAAACAACCATGTTCAAAAGGCAAGGTAATGATATCATTACATACAGATCACGCCTCGCTTGCATGTTGAAGGTCTGTAGCTGTCCAAGGACATCTGTAACAGCCAGCAGATAAATACAGTATGGTATAGTGTGTTTTATTACTTTTATTTGCTTTGTGCAGGTGGAACAATCAACTGATGGAATCAAACACTGAAGTCAATGAAAATATAGCGCATTCGATATACTGCATATTGATAAAAATTATGAATTGTCAACTCAGTGAGAAAGAGGCTATAAAGTTAATTCATCATAGAATGGTTCTTTTACCCAAAGATGTAAGAACAACTGGAACATAAATTTTGACCACAGATTATTGCTTTTTTTAGATAAAAAGGAGAAAATCCATGAAAAAAGGCAAGAACAACTAGAGGAAACGTATAAACCCGAGAGTTTCTATAGCTGTCTTCTAAACTTTATTATAAATGATATATCTACTCATGTACACAGAATTGGCTGACTGAAATAATATCAGGTGCTAAGCAGAATACAGATTATTGAGCTACAAAGTTTGTTCAATTAACAGACTTATATGTGGAAATAAAGGCATTGATAAGGAAAAGGGGGATCCTAATGTTTGCAATAGTTATTATTCAAGCACATTTAAAAGACATAAAATCATCACATATCATGTAAAAGACCAGTATTAAATGCAATGTCAAAATACACAAACAATAAGTATAAAGGCTAAAAGAGATGGAAAATGATTATATACGAAAAATACATTAAAAGAAACATACAGAAACAAACACACACACTGCAAATTTATTTCAATACTTAATAATTAACACACTAGAATCCTTGCCACTCCCTTCTGTAATGACTACTATTTCCTACTCCCACCCAGCATACTAGCTTTCCTTGTCTTCCATTTTTCTTTGCCTGTATCCATCTTGCACATCTTACTGTTATATAAAATGGACTTAGTGTGAATATAATTAATCGGTCCATCAAGGAAGGCAAAGATTTCTATTGTTTTTTTTTCACTAATCTACATATAGCAATTAGAATTGTCTATCATGCTTTAGACATATGTAAATATATATTGAATCAGTTATGCTCGTTATGTCTTCTGGAGGTATAAAGAGAAAAAATTGATGACCATAACCTAATTTATAGGAATCATATGGTGCAAAATTTAAAGAAAAATATTACGTAAGTTTTTCCATGTACTTTGTAGAGCATATTTTACATCTTTGTTTCTTAAACTGTAGATCAAGGGATTCAGCATGGGGATAACCAGGGTGTAAAATATGGAAGCCACTTTATCAATGTCAGAGGATTGACTAGACTTGGGCTGCACGTACATGAAAAGCAAAGTCCCATAGAACACTATGACCACTGTCAGGTGGGCTCCACATGTGGAAAAAGCCTTGTGTCTGCCGTCAGCAGAATTCATCCTGAGAATGGCTACAAGGATGAGCAGGTAAGACACAAGAACGAACAGAAGAGATGAAATCAAATCAAAAGCTGCAAAGATTGAAATTATCAATTCAGCTTCGTGAGTATTGGAGCAGAGTAAACGTAACAAAGGGAGACAGTCACAGTAGAAATGACTAATGACATTGTAGCCACAAAAGGGTAAAGTAAAAATCTTTAAGGTGACTAGGAGAGAAATGAATGTGCAGTAGAGATAGGGGATTGCCACCAGCACCTGACATACCCTTTCTGACATGATTACCGTGTATAGGAGAGGGTTACAGATGGCCACATAGCGGTCAAAGGACATTGCTGAGAGAATAAAAAGTTCATTACAAATGAACACAAGAAAGAAAGCCAGCTGTGTTGCACAAAAATAGTAGGATATTGTATTCTTATCCACAATAAAATTTACTAACATTTTGGGTCCCACAGCTGTTGAATAACCAAGATCAGTGAATGACAGGTGCCTGAGAAAAAAGTACATAGGGGTTTGCAGCCTGGAGTCCAACTTGGTGAGGATGATCATGCCCAAATTGCCCATCACTGAGATCACATAGATCATGAGGAACAATGCAAATAATGGTGCCTGCAGCTCAGGAATATCTGTGATTCCCATGAGAATGAATTCATTCACCACTGTTAGATTGTGGTTTTCCATCCAGGTTCAGCAGAAAACCTATTCTGGATAGAGACATCAACATAATCAGTATCTTTTCTTTATTATCTCCTGAGAAATGTTTTAGTATGTAAAGGTAACACAAGATATATATAAATTTCACTATTTGCGTCATTTGAAAACAAACATATCTCTCACAAATAAAAACACATTTCAATATAATTCAAGATAGAGATAAGACAGGTCAGCAGTTTTCATTTGGTTTTGATTTTACTCATCCAATGACATTTTGTAATATCTAGAGACATTTTCTTTTTAACAATTTGGAGGTGGGCTACTGTTGCATCTAATTGTTAGAAGCCAGTAACCTGCTAAACATTCTACTATAATTAATACTGAGCCCATCCGAATAATCAGTCTCAAATATCAATAGTGCTAAGGTTGAGAAACTCTGATTATATACATGAATAGATGATAGATAGATAGATAGATAGAT
>NW_016107937.1:535091-552161 GCF_001604975.1 Cebus imitator
AATTCTTGTACTATGTTTTTAGAGATTGGTCATATTTATAGATTACAATTACTATTATGACATAATTTTAGTTATATAAAACATTTCTGTCACAAATTTCAAAAGTGCATAAAACAATAGGCTTTAAAATGTCATCCAGTGAAAGCTCTTTGGGTGGTACAGCTGAGACTTTAATATATTTGAGAGATCTTAGGCATATGAATAAAAGCAGCATAACAGATAACAGTGGCAATTATTTGTATTTACATAGCAAAAAATATCAGGAAATGTATGGATATCGATATATTCTACACTGTATCTTAATATATGCCATGTTTGAAAATTTACTTTAGGCAAATAGTGTAAGTTATCTAAAACTATTTGTTCTTATATCCAGAACCAACATGTCCCTGCAGAATTGTTAGAAAGGATGAGTGAAGGTTAAGTGATTCAATGTATCTATGCTGCCTAGAAGTAGTTCTAAAATATCAAGCACATTATGAGTTTTCTTCTTCTTGTTATTTAATTGTGACAGTGCTTTACTTGAAAGAGATTTTCTTTACATATTTACATATAAATTATGACTGCGAATTAACTTCTTTGCTAGGATCATAATGATGCCTAGGTGGGTTACAGGTCAAGTAGGATGTAATACTTGCAATTTTGGCCAGTTCTTCTCCACTCCCCCAATTCAAGACTGAACTTGGGCAATTGGTATGCTATTTTTGTGGATTACTTTTCTATTTTTCACAATTTTAATAACATTTTAAATAAATTATTTTGACATAAACTTTATTAAACATTAATCTTCCCATAGTTTTATTCTCATTATTGAGAAATACTCTCTTGAATGTAAACTTCAATTTTATTTTATCATACAAAATCTTAGGGGATTTTAAGGACATCTGAACAAATTGGGAGATAATATGGCCCTCAAATTGGTTTTGTATAATGAAAATTACTAAAAGCTCTTTTTGGATAAAGGGATACTATAGATTAGTGAAAAGAAATAATTAAAAGTCACTTTATTACACAATAACATAGAGACAAAATAAATACACAAAACATAAGATATACATGGATTTCTAGTTGTGATTTGAAATCCTTCTGGACATGCTGGTTACAGAAACTAGAAAATAGAGTATAATACATAATGCAAATAAACATATATATAATCAAATAAATATATATCTAAATATCCCCAATAACTCACAGATTTAAAATATACTGGAGCATGAGATGGAAGGCATGATAATGTAAGATAATTATTATTGGTTAAAAAAATTGTAAGCCCCAATGTTTCCTGAAAAAAAAGGAAGAAAGAAAATAGTGTTTACAATGAAAATCATAATAAAAAATCATAATTTTCAGAGTTAGCTATGAAAAATAAACACACACAATTTTGTCACATTAAGTATAAAGAAGATTACATATAATTTGAACTTAAATTGATTTTTTAAAATAAAATTGTGACCTCCTTCTATCCTACCCTGACTCAATGAACATATCTTTCTTATATTACATACATGCTAATGTTTGCCAGAATATAGAAATGTTATATAAATATCTTTAGGAAATATGATGATAAGCAGCATAAATCTTGTATTTTGTTTGCTTGTTTTGTACAGTTTGGCAATCCAGAAAGGCAAAAAAATAATATCATCATTTTTAAGTCCCTATTTTCTTGTTACGTAAGGAAACATAAATGAGCTTCCTTTCACCATCTTTGGAGTTCTCTAGGAAGAACCAGATTGCTTTTTTTATATTTTGGTATCTTTGTTGAATATCAATTATATTTTTTAAAACTACAATCTTTGAGAAAATAATATCTGCTTTTGTCAACTCTTAGTGGAAATTGAAGTACATTCTGAAAATTGTATTGTGCCATAAAACTGGGTACTTAACAGTCTCCTAATTTTATTTTCTACAGTTTTGAATGTTTTTTTTCTGTGCATACATTTGCTCAAAAAGCCTCATAAGTTTAATAATTATTTTCATATTCTAATGTAAGGTAGAAATCCCCCTTTTGTCTCATCAAGAAGTGATGAATCATATCTACACGTGTATTTAAATAATCATTGAATGTTAAATTACTGTTTAGGTATCTAAGAGCCTAGAGCATGTGAATAACAAGCATTTGGAAGGACACGAACGTGAGTGACTAAATAGTGCAGTTTCTTCATTCTTTCACTAAAAATATATTTATCTCCTTGTAGTTGTGCTTTGTTTCCTCCAAGTTTTGGCCTCAATTAGAGAAAAATATTTTATGCAAAATGAATACTTTACAAACAATATCATGATGGTGCTTTAAAGATGCTTATGAGCATTCAGCCTGTTAAACCATGTAAAATACCTATAAAATTATATGAAAAAATGGAGCACTGTTATTTCAGCTCAGGCATTATTGAGTAAAAGAAATCCTAGAGCAATGAATCAGAGATTGTCACACTTTACTATGGTTATGTCATCAAATTAAAGTGGCAGTTTGCCAATATCACTAAAGCATTGTATATATCTGTAATATATGGCACCACAAGAAACATTCTTACTTTTTTTTTTTTTTTTACCTGTAATGAAGCCTCTCTCTTGACTCCTCCATGTGTCTCTAACATGGCACAGTGAGAACAATTTATCAATTTTTTAATCTTTTGAGACTCTCCCTGAGGAGATGGAAGGCAATTTGTTGATAATCTCTAAAGCATGTAAGAGCATAGCAAAATGTTTTGAGGCTGTGCATTTGCTGTAGAAGACAATTTGTATTCACTAGTATATCAGAGTTCTCCAGAAAAACAGAACGAAGAGGAGCTGTTTAGATAATTGATAGATAGATACATGGATAGAGATTTATTATGAGAAATGGTTTTATGCAATTATGTAGGCTGATGATTTCTGTAATTTGCTGTCTTTAAGCTCCAGGAAAGCTGGTTGTGTAGTTTCAGTTAAAATTTGAAATACTGGGAGCTAGGGGAGCCAAGGGTGTAGATCACAGTCTGATTTCGAAGGCTCTAGAATCTGGGATGTCAATGTCTGATGGCAGGAAACGAAGGATGTCCTAGCTTAAGCAGGGAGTGAACTCACCATTTCTCTTTTTGTTCTATTCAAGGCCTCAATTGACTGCAGTGATGCCCACCTATATTGGTGAGGATGATCATTATTTTGCCTGCCAATTCTTCCTCTTCCAGGAGCATCCTCACAGGGACACCCAGAAATAATGTTTACCAGCTATCAGGACATCATATAGCCTAGTTAAGTCAGCACCTTAACCATCAATACTCTATCCTTTGTCAACTTGGCAAACATAAGCATGTACTTAAATCACACATAGTCTCTAAACATAGACAATAACAAGGTCATAGTTGTGCTTTACATGACACAACTATCCTGCATGTAAATAATAACTCACTAATCCCTTATTCCAAAGAGGAAATATATTCTTTAAGTGATATTGACGCTTCTCCTGATGTTCTTAGAGTAAAATTTTGTAATGTAAAATTAACAACATTTAAATATTGATATAAAGTTCACATATTCTATTTATATAGTAAGGGAATAAAAGAGAGAATAAAGTATCTTTACTTAATAAATATGTGCACATATTTATAATAAAAATAAGGTTGAAATTCTCATTACAATTGCAGGCCTCATTTCTGTAACTGGCCACATGATTATAACTGCTATTTATAACTATCTTCTATCCGTACTGTTTTCCCTTTGTCTTTAGCAAGCATCTTAGCTGCTCATGGGTTTCTTCCTTGTGAAGTGACCCAAACCTTTATTCCTGAAGAGTTTAGGCAATTAGCAGTTCTGGCTAGTTTGGGCTATTACTGTTTTCCATTAATAAGAAATTCCCTAAGGGACATCTCATATTCCAGACTTATTCTTCCTTGGTGAAGTCATCACCCAATTTTCCTTGGAAATTCAGGATCAATTATGATAAATTCCTGCTTTGTCTATTGATTCAGTAGCATGAGGAGCTCAAAATGGCTGGGTAAAAGTCTAAACCTCCAATTCTATAGAATTATTACTACGTCTCTAGTTGGAAGCATTCATTCCTCTGTGACTAAGACCTGTAGGCCGCAAAGCTTAAAGTCAATGGAGCCGGAAGCAGAAATTTTGAGAGTGGGTCACTAGGGTTAACAGTGAGTGGTGTCACTCCCATTTCCATCTCTTCATTCCTAGACTCCTAAATTCAGACTATGGCAAAAATACAACAATATACTGGAGACTAATTCAAAGTATATATACCTTTGTTGGGAACTTTTCCCAGCTTTTCAAGTTATTGCCATCTATTTAGATTGTAATTAAATTTTCAAAGCCAGTTTCTTTGGGATGATGGGCAGCATGGCAAGACTGGTGAATTCCATGATCATAAACGCATTGCTATACTTCTTTATCTGTGAAGTGAGTTTCTCAATTGTATGTAATGCTGTGTGGAATATCATGATGGTACATAAGGCATTCTATAATTTGGAAAGTATTTATGGAAGAATTGCTTGCAGAGAATGACAGTTTGTATACAGAATATGTATATATTGCAGTAAGAACAAAATGCTGCTCTTAAATGATGGAAAGAGTCCAATGTAACTAAACACCTGCTAGGTAGATTGCTGCTACCACTGGGTAATGGTGCCACATTAGTGAATATGCATTGTTCTCTGCTGCTGGCAGATTGGACACTCAGCAGTGACTATGGCCAAGGTGGCCCTCATGAGCAGAAGTCTATGTTGCTGTGAGACCACGCATAGCCTATGTCCCTGCCACCATGTACACTTTTTTGTGAGCCCATTGGGAAATGACAGGGTGCCTGAGGGAAAAGGCTGACTAGTATCCACAGAATGAGTTGTACTATTGATTTGCATAAAATATAGTACTCAGTAAGTACGAGGTATTATTATTGCCTGGTAGTTTCTATGACCATCCTAAAGATTCATTTTTAGCACATCAACAACAGTAGTAATATTTAACCTCACATGACAATGTACTATGCAATGTTTAAAGTATTCCAATGAAATATATTCATTCAAGTTTCTTTGGCTGCACATGGGAGTTTACTTTATGATGGTGAACTAAGGCAATATTGTAGACTTTGATACTTTCAATAAAATCTTAGGTGTATTAAAAAGAATAAAGGAAATCAAAATACATAAGAAAGGTAAGGAAAGCAACCATGTTCAAAAGGCAAGGTAATGATATCATTGCATGCAGGTCAGGCCTCACTTGCATGGTGAAGGTCTATAATTGTCAGAGGACATCCGTAACAGCCAGCAGATAACTACAGTATAGTACAGTGTGTTTTATTACTTTTGTTTGCTTTGTACAAGTAGAACAATCAACTGATGCGATCAAACAGTGAAATCAATGAAAATATACTGCATTCGATATAGTACATATAGATAAAAGTTATGAATTGTCAACTCAGTGAGAAAGAGACTAGGAGGTTAATTCATCATAGAATAGTGCTCTTATTCAAAGACGTGAAAACAACCTGAAAACAAATTTTAACCACAGGTTGTTACATTTGTACATAAATAAGGGAAAATTCATGAAAATGGCATTTATTAAACAAGGGCAACTAGAGGAAAGATATAAACCTGACAGTTTCTATCAGTGTCTTCTAAATTTAATCATAATTGATATATCTAGTTATGTAAACAGAATGGACTGACTGAAACAAAATGAGGTGCTAACTAGAATTTACAGATTATTGAGTTACAAAGAATGTTCAACTAACAGACTTACATGTGTAAATAAAGGCACTGATAAAGAATGAGTGGGATCCTAATATATGGAATAGTTATTATACAAGCACATTCATAAGACTTAAAATCATCACATACATATCATGTAAAAAACCAGTATTAAATGCAATGTCAAAATATACAAGTAAAAATATGAAGGCTAAAACAGAAGGAAAGTGCTAATGTACGCAAACACACAAAACAGAAACATACAGAAACACACACACTGCAAATGTATTACAATAGCTGATAAAAACACTAGTATCCTTGCCCCTCCCTCCTGTAATTACCACTGTTCCCTACTCAAACCAAGCATAATAGCTTTCCTTGTTTCCCTGTCTTCTTTGTCTATATCCATCTTGCACATTCTACTGTTATATAAGATGGGCTTACTGTGAATATAATTCTCCTATCATCAAGGAAGGCAAATATTTCTACTGTTTTGTTTATTAATCTATGTATAGGAATTAGAAGAGACTATCATGTTTAAGACATATATAAATATATGTTGAATCAGTTATGCTTATTATGTTTTCTAGAAGTATACAGAGCAAAAATTGATGCTGATAACCTTATTTATAGGCGTCATATTTTACAAAGTTTAAATAATAATATTACATAAGTTATTCCATGTCCTTTGTATGGCATATTTTGCATCTTTGTTCCTTAAACTATAGATCAAGGGATTCAACATGGGGATAACCAGGGTGTAAAATATGGAAGCCACTTTATCAATGTCAGAGGATTGACTAGACTTGGGCTGCACATACATGAAAAGCAAAGTCCCGTAGAACACTAGGACCACCGTTAGGTGGGCTCCACAGGTGGAAAAAGCCTTGTGTCTGCCCTCAGCAGAATTCATCCTGAGAATGGCTACAAGGATGAGCAGGTAAGACACAAGAACTATCAGAAGAGATGAAATCAAATCAAAAGCTGCGAAGATCAGAATTATCAATTCAATTTCATGAGTACTTGAGCAAAGTAAAGGTAATAAGGGGAGACCGTCACAGTAGAAATGACTAATGACATTGTAGCCACAGAAGGATAGAGTAAAAAGCTTTATGGTGACTAAGAGAGAAATGAATGTGCAGTAGAGATAGCAGATTGCCACCAGCACCTGACATACCCTTTTTGACATGATTACCATGTATAGCAGAGGGTTACAGACGGCCACATAGCGGTCATAGGACATCACTGAGAGAATAAAAAGTTCACTACTAATGAACACAATAAAGAAAGCCAGCTGTGTTGCACAAAAATAATAGGATATTGTATTCTTATCCACAATAAAATTTACTAACATTTTGGGTCCCACAGTTGTTGAATAACCAAGATCCATGACAGCCAGGTGCCTGAGAAAAAAGTACATAGGGGTTTGCAGCCTGGAGTCCAACTTGGTGAGGATGATCATGCCCAAATTGCCCATCACTGAGATCACATAGATCATGAGGAACAATGCAAATAATGGTGCCTGCAGCTCAGGAATATCTGTGATTCCCATGAGAATGAATTCATTCACCACTGTTAGACTGTGGTTTTCCATCCAGGTTCAGCAGAAAACCTATTCTGGATAGAGACATCAACATAGTCAGCAGCTTTTCTCTATTATCACCTAAGAAATGTTTTAGTATGTAAAGCTAATGTAAGATATATCTAAATGTCACAATTTTCGACATTTAAAAACAAACATATCTCTCACAAATAAAAACATGTTTAAATATAATTCAAGATAGAGATAAGAGAGATCAGTAGTCTTCAGTTGGTTTTGATTTTACTCAATCAACAACATTTTCCAATGTGTAGAGACAATTTCTTTATCACAATTTGGAGGTGGGCTACTGTTGCATCTTACTGTTACAAGCCAGTATGCTGATAAACATTCTACTATAATCAATATTGAGCCCATCCCAATAATCAGCCCCAAATATCAATAGTGTTGAGGTTGAGAAACTCTGATGAGATACATGAATAGATAGATGATAGAGATGGATAAATAGATAATGAACAGATAGATTTATATGAGAGAGATAAAGAGATATAGATATTCATATCTGTATAGATATATATAAAGAAAAATTTTTAAGTTAAAAGCATTGTTAATATTGTGGATATTTGATATATGAACAATTATTGTACTATGTTGTTAGAGTTTGGTTATATTTATAGATTACAGTTACTATCATGACATAATACAATTTTAGTTATATAAAAAATTCCTGTCACAAATTCCAAAAATGCATAAAACCACCTGCTTCAAAATATCATCCCATGAAAACCCTTAACCCTTTCGATGGTACAGCTGAGATTTTAACATAGTTAACAGATATTAGGCATATGAATAAGAGCAGCATACAGATGACAGTGGCAATATTTGTATTTACACAGCAAAAAAATCATGAAATATGTGGATATAGATATATGCTACACTATATCTCAATTTATGACATATTTGAAACTTTATTTTAGGCAAATAGTGTTAAATTATCTAAAACTATTTGTCCTTATATCCAAAACCAACGTGTCATTGCAGAACTGTTGGAAAAGATGAGTGAAGGTTAAATGATTCAATGTGTCTGTGCTTCCTAGAAGTCATTCTAAAATATCAAGTTCATTGTGAGATTTCTTCTCCTTGTTATTTGTTTTAATTGTGAGAGTGCCTTACTTGAAAAAGTTTTTTTTTACATATGTACATGTAAATTATTCTGACTTAACTTCTTTGCTAGGACCATAATGATGCCTATATGATGCCCATAATGATGTGAGTTACAGGTCAAGTAGGATGTAATACTTGCAACTTAAGCCAGTTCTTCTTCTCTCCCTCAATTTGGGACTAAACACAGGTAATCAGTATGCTATTGTTTTGGATTGCTTATCTAATTTTTACCACTATTTTAATAACACTTCAAATAAAGTATTTTGACATAAACTTTATTAAAACATTAATCTTCCCATAGTTTTATTACCTTTATAATTGAGAAATACGTGAACATGAATGTTAATTTTATCATACAAAATCTTAGGGGAGTTGATGAAATCTGAACAAACAGGGAGAAAATGTTTTTCTTCATATTGGTTTCTTATAATTAAAGGGTATATTTTATTAGAGAAAATAAATGATTAAAATTACTTGGTAGTACAATAACATAGAGACAATCAATACATTAAACAGGAGATATACATGGATTTCTGGTGTGTTTTAAAATCCTTCTGGACTTGCAGACCACAGAAACTGGGAAATTTGGTACAGCACATAATGTAAATAAGCATATGTATAATCAAATAAATATGTATCTAAATATCACCAATAAAATTGGTGATTTCCATATACATACATACACTCACAGATTTAAAATATACTACAGTAGGAGATAGAGGGCATGATAATATAAGATAATTATTATTGGTTAAAAAAACTGTAAGCCTCAATGTTTCTTGAAAAAACAAAAGAAAGAAAATAGTGTTTACAATGAAGATTATATAACAGCAATCTCAGAGTGAGCTATGAAAAACAAAGACATGCATTTTGTCACATTAAATATAAAGATGATTACATTTTATTTGAACTTAAATCATTTAATTTTTTAATAGAATTATGGCCTCCTCCTATCTTACCCTGACTCAATGAACACATCTTTCTTATATTAGATATTTGGTAATGTGTGCCAGTAGATAGAAATGTTAGACAAATATCTTTAGCAAATAAGTAACATAAATCTTGTATTTTGTTTGCTAGGTTTGTACAGCTTGGCAATTTAGAAAGGCAAAAAAGAAATATCATCATTGATAAATACCTATTTTCTTACTAGTCAAGAAAATATAAATGAGCTTCCTCTCACCAGCTTTGAAGTTCTGTGGAAAGAACCAGATTGCTTTTTTTTTCACATATTGCTATCTTTCTTGAATATCAGTTATAATTTTTAAAGCTACAATCTTTGAGAAAATCATACCTGCTTTTTTCAACTCAGTGGAAATTGAAGTACATTCTGAAAATTGTATTGTGCCATAAAACTGGTTACTTAAAAGTCTCCTAACTTTATTTTCTTATATTTTAAAATAATTTTTTCTATGCCTTTGCTTACCCAAAGAGCCTCATAATAATTTTGATAATACTTTTCACATTTGAATGTAAGGTAGAAACCCCCTTTTTGTCTCATCAAGAAGTGAGAAAAGAATAATATTTACACATTTATTTAAATAATCATCAAGTGTTAAATTATTGTTAAGGGATCGAAGAGCCTATAGCATCTGAATAACAAGTATTTGGAAGGACATGAACAAGAGTAACTAAATAGTTGCAGCTTCTTCATTCTTTGATTAAAAATATATTTATCTCATTGTAGTTGTCCTTTACTTTCTCCAAGCTTTTACCTCAATTAGAGAAAAATAATTTATGTAAAATGAATAATTTAGAAACAACATGATGGTGCTTCAAAGATGCTTATGAGCATTCAGCCTGTTAAACCATGTAAAATACTTACAAAATTATATGAATAAATGGATCACTGTTATTTCAACTCAGGCATATTGAGTAAAAGAAATCTTAGAGAAATGAATCAGAGATTGTCATACTTTACTATTGTTATGTCATCAAATTAAAGTGGCAGTTTGCCAATGTCACTGAAGCATTGTGGACATCTGTAACATATGGCACCACAGGAAACATTCTTACTTGTTTTTACCTGTAATTAAACCTCTGTCTTGACTCTTTCATGTGTCTCTAACATGGCGCAATGAGAACAATTTATCAATTTTTTAATCTTTTGAGACTCTCCCTGAGGAGATAGAAGGCAATTTGTTGATAATCCCTAAAGCATGTGAGAGCAAAACAAAATGTTTCCAGGCTGCCCATTAGTTGTAGAAGACAATTTGTATTCACTAGTGTATCAGAGTTCTCCAGAAAAACAGACAAGAGGAGCTATTTAGATGACAGATAGATAGATAGATGATAGATAGATAGATAGATGATAGAGATTTATTATGAGGAATTGCTTTACGCAGTTAAGTAGACAGGATTCCCGTGGTTTCCTGTCTGCAAGTTCCAAGAAAGCATGTGATATAGATTCAGTTAAAACTTGAAATATTGGGGAGCCAAGGGTGTAGGTGATGGTCTGAATTCAAAGGCTCTAAAATCTTGGATGTTAATGTCTAATGGCAGGATACGAAGGAGGTCCTAGCTTAAGCAGGGAGTGAACTCACTCTTGCTCTGTTCTTTTTTGTATTCAAGGCCTCAGTTGATTGCATTGATCCCCATCTATATTGATGAGGATGATCATTACTCTGCCTACCAATTCTAGCCTCTTTCAGGAACATCCTCACAGGGACGCCACATCCAGATATAATGTTTACCAGCTATCAGGGCATCATACAGCCCAGTTAAATCAACACCTTAACTATCATTTCTCCACCCCTTGTCAACTTGGCAAGCATAAGCATGTAGTTAAACCATACTTAGTCTCTAAACAGAGACAATAACAAGGTCATAGTTGTGCTTTACATGACACAACTATTCTGCATTTAAATTAAAACTCACTAATCCCTTATTCCAAAAAGGAAATATACTCTCTGAGTTATATTGACTCTTCTCCTGATTTTCTCAGACTAGAATTCTATAATGTAAAACTGACGATATTTAAACATTGATGTAGAGTCCGCATATCTTATTGATATAAGTAGTGAATAAAAGAGGGAATAAAGGATCTTCACTTAAGAAATACACATATTTTTATGGAATTCTCATTAAAATTACAGGCCTCATTTCTGTAACTGACCACATGATGATAGCTGGTATTCATAACTGTCTTCTATCCATAAAGTATTCCCTTTGTCTTTAGCAAGCACCTTAGCTGACCATGTTTTTGTTCCTTGTGAAGTGACCCAAACCTTGATTCCTGAAGAGTTTGGGCCATTAGCCATTCTGGCTAGTTTGGGCTATTACAGTTTTCCATGCATAGGAGATACCCTAAGAGATGTCCCGTATTCCAGACTTATTCACCCTTGAATTGTGAAGGAATAGCCCTATTTACCCTGGAAAGTCAAGATCAGTTATGACGACTTCCTGCTTTGTCTAATGATTCAGTAGCATTAGGAGCTGAAAATGGCTGGGTAAAAGTCTTAACTTCCAATTCAATAGAATTATTGCTGTATCTCTAGGTGGAAGCGTTTATTCTTCTGTGACTAAGACCTATGGACCAGCAAAGCTTAAAGTCAATGAAGCAGGAAGAAGAAATTTTGAGAGTCGGTCACTAGGGTTAACAGTGAGTGGTATCACTCCCATTTCCATCTCTTCATACCTAAACTCCTAAATCCAGACTTTGGCAAAAACAACACAATATACTGCAGACTAATTCAAAGTATATATAGATTTCCTGGGAGCTTTTCCCCAGCTATTCAAGTCATTGCCATCTATTTGGATTGTAATTAAATTTTCAAAGCCAGTTTCTTTGAGGTGATGGGCAGCATGGTAAAACTAGTGAATTCCATGATCATGGACACATTGCTGCACTTCATCTGTCAAGTGAGTTTCTTGATTATGTGTAAGGCCGTGTGATATATCCTGATGGTGCATAAGGCATTCTATAACGTGGAAGGTAGCTTAGGCAGAATTGCTTGAAGAGAAGGATATCTGTATCTAGAGTAAATATACATTGCAGTAAGAACAAAATACTACTCTTAAATGATGGAAACAGTCCAATATAACCAAACTCCTGCCAGGTACCTGGATGCCCCCACTGGGTAATAGTTCCCTATTAGTGCTTCATGTTGTTCTCTGCTGCTGGCGGATCGGACACTCAGCAATGACTATGGCCAGGTTGGGCCTAGTTAATTGCATTGAATCTTCTTTCCTAAATGAGCTTTATATTTTTTCTAAGAGTATCATATAATTAATTTCCTTAGATAAATTGCTGTCTTCATTAGATAAAATTAATTTCATTGGATAAGTTAGTATATTCATTAGATAAAATTAGTTTCATCAGATAAATTACTATATTCATTAGATATAATTATTTTCATTAAATTGCGAGACCTGATGATAGACTGGGGCAGAGAATGGTACAGCTCAGAAGGAATGTTTCCTCCTAGGCATCCTTCCACACACATGTTTTTTAGTCCACAAAAATTGTTAACGTGAGGTTTTTTTTTTATTAATGTCTGTCAGTTTGTAAAAAAAAGTTATGCATAAATCCCTAACTAACTTGAAATCACTAAATTTTACTTCCCATTTGTAACTCTCCCATTGTTGGAGTCTGAGTCAACTCTGATTATAGGCCTTTAAATTTGAATCTGTCTGTCACTTTCATTATTATTATTCAGCAGGTAAGTCAAAGGCCTGAGTTGATATAAAAGGCTGGGAACAATTTCACTGAGGTGACTGTCTTCAACCTCTGGATTTGCAAATCACCAAGCATTACAAGGCAGTCTTCTCTTGATATTTCTCTTCATTTATCTATTTACTATTTTGGGAAACCTGGAACTGATCATGTTAATCAGAATTGATTCTCAGGTTCATATCCTGTGTACTTTTCCTGAACAGTTTATTGACATATTTTAATAAATTCATTGACTTATTTTACTCCCCTACTGTATCCAATCAGAGATCCATCTCCTTTTGGCTGCTTTGTTCAAATGTACTTTTTTGTTGGGTTGGTGTGTAGTGAGTGTTTTCTTCTGGAATCAATGGCCTATGATCGCTATGTAGCAATCTACAATCCTTTGTTTCAGTAGTCATGTCTTAGAAAGCATGCAGCTGGCAGGGAGTCATGTGATATGTGACAGGCAGGTCACATATTCTCTGATATCTGCCTGTGTGATAAACAGCTTGGCATTCTGTGATTCCTGCATCAATCATTTTTTCTGTGACACATAGCTCTTTTGGCACTGGCCTGTAAAGAGCCAAATGGTGATCATTGTCTTAGACAAATGGTGATCTTAGAAATGGTGATCTTTGTCTCAGCTGGATTCACTCTTCTTAGCTCTTTCCTTGTCATCATGGTCACTTATATCACCATTGCCTCAGCCATCCTGAGGATCCAGTGGGCAGCAGGCAGGCAGAAGGCCTTCTCCACCTGCACATCCTACCTCATGGATGTAACTATCTTCTATGGGTCCCTGATCTTTCACCTAGCTGCCTCCTGATAACACATCATCACTGATCCATGCACAGTGGCATTTGTGTTCTATACAATTGTCATTTCCATGCTGAATCTACTCATCTATAATCTAAGAAATAAATGTGTGAAAAATGCTTTTCTTAGAGTCATACATAGAAAACTTTTTCCATGAAAAATGTATGTGCATTACAATTAAAACAAACTTGGATGGCTTCAGAAATGCAATTATGCCAATAACTAGGAAAATAGCAGAGTAACCTCAAAAAGCATAACACAAACTAAATGAGGACTTAGAGTGTTAAAGTTTGTGAATTGAGTCATCATTTTATTTGCTTATATGGAACACGGACTCACTGTATTTGGAGGTCAATTCAGCACATAAATTATTCAGACATAGACATGTACAAGGAAATAAGAGGTATCTAAACACCATATGTGACCATGCCATCACACTGAAACATGTTCAAAATTATTAAATTAAGAACATGCAGTTTTTGTCATTCTGTGCCTGGCTTATATCATGTAACTGGATTGTTTGTATTAGAATGGTGCAAAAGTGATTGTGTTTTTGTCATTTAAAAAAAATGGCAAAAACCACAATTACTTTTGCATCAACATAATAACTCAATGCGTAAGTGCTTAAGAAGAAGGATAAACCATTCCCCACGATGTGCTTATTTCACATTGCATGCCTATATCAGAACATCACATGTACCCCATAAATATACACATTTACTATAAGCCCATAAAAATTAAAAATTAATTAAAAAAACTAAAAAAAATTAAATTGACAATGTAATTTGGCATGGTGTTTTCTCAGCTACTAGCAACTTAAGAGTTAAAAAATGGGATTAAGGCATAAGAGCAGTTAGATTTTACTAAAAATATTAAAAGACAGATGATAATCTTAACGCAAAGACTAAATAAAATAAACAGGACTATAAACTAACAAAATACAAAAATAACCAGGCAAATATTAGCCACAGGGAAAAATAAGAGATTTAAATAATTTCAGTGCAATCAGTAATGGAACAACAAACATCAGGCAGTATAGACAAATCTCTTGATAATATGGAGTCATTTGAACCTCACGGTTAAGTGGTTGATCCTGTATCTATGAACACTATTTTAGACTACATAGAAAAATGCTCTGTTTATGGTGTATGTTTTCTATTAAAAAAAGAGTTTAATTTCTCATTAACTATATAATGTCTCATTAGTGGTAGCATAATTTCTAGAATACTTTGGGCGTATACAGAGATTCTTGCATCTTCAAACCAAATGGAAAACCTTTATTAATTCTTCAGTATTAAAGGAAGAAAATGTGTGTGTATTGTTTGTGTGTGCGGAGTTGGAGAGGTGGTGCTTTTCTTGAAAAGAGACTTAAACCTGATTTTACAAACTCTCCCAGGTGTTGTTAGAAGATAATCATTGAAAAAGTTTTATCAGTACTGTCTTAAATGCCTGTGAATCAATGAATAATAATGAGAGTTGGGCTATGATCTTTAAAATGTATGTTGAAGGGAATTGAAGATTAATTTGATGAGGCTCCTTTAAAAGTAAATGTATGTGCTTATACTATTTCTCTCCAGCAAGATTGTGAAGTCTTTACTAGACCAGTTTGCCTATTTATATTTGTGTACTTCATAACAACTAGCAAATGTATCAATATGAAATATTTAAGTAAATATTTTCTTTGGTTTTTCTTTGTGTGTGGAAGCACAGTGATGAATTCATTAAGGCCAAGAGGTCTGTCTTACTCAAATTTGTATATTTCTTTGTTGTTTGGACAGTTTTGTATATAATCTCATTCAAATAATGTTAGTATAGTTAGAAATTCTATTTATAGAATTCTTTCTCAAACATGTCTTATTTATATATTAAATATGGCATAGTGACTTGTATTTCTCCCAAAATGACTTTCTGAATGGCTAGAATATGGAACTAAGTTATGTGTTGTACATATAAATTTAAATAATAGAACACGATGATTAGGAATTCTGAGTTCTCCATATATCACAAACCATCATTCTGTAAAGAGAATGTCAGTCTTCAGTCTTGGGAGTCTCTAAGGGTAGTTCATGTGAATGGATCTGAGTGTGTACATCCTTGGGTCTCCAGAAATGATATTGCAAAGAATGATGCTTCGGCATACTGATCACTTTGAAATAAGAGTTTACAAAACCTTAGAAGCTGCCTCAGAGCCAAAGAGTTGCCCACCTTCTTCCTTTCCCTCCCACCAAGCACAGGGAGGGACAGGCTCTGGAATTTTCTTATCTGTCTTTTCAGAAGAAGGATATATCTTCTGAAAGGAAATGCAATTGTCTTAAACTCCTTCTCTAGGTATCTCATTAATTAGGAAAGATTAACTACTAAAGAAGAGAAGAGACTAAAAGTTGCCACCATACCTACACATACTTTGCAGCTCCAAGAGATGATCAGAGATTTTTATCTGCATAATAGATGGCCTTTGTTCACAATGTAGTTCTGTCCCTACCCTTAAATGGCTGGTTACGTTCATTTTCCTACTAGAATCATTTACAAACACACTGTCTATGCTTTGGGCTCATTCATTTCTCACCCATGAAAAGTGTATTCATGCCTCAAGCATCTGACACTTCTTTGAATCTCATATTTTGAGTGGCTCCTGTGCTTATGCAGGCTAATAAATTTGCATACATTTTCTCCTGTTTATCTACTGTCAGTTCATTTCTGCAGACTTGAATCTTCAGAGGGGAAAAGAAATTCACTTTAGCACTACACATTGACACATTCTAAATTAAATGATCATTTTTATAAGTGAATAAAACATCATAACTTTTCTATTATATTACATTTTTCCTGATTCTAACGTATGTATTTTTACATTGTATTGAATACATATTTTCTGTAGATAATTGCATATTCTTATTTACTTAGTATTAATAAAATTATATGTCAAATTTCTCTTTTTACATTATTAATGTTTTATTGCTATTGTTTCTAGGAAGAAAACCATAGCCTACTTTTTTTGTAAGACATAGTACTATGTTTTATTTGCCCCAACTCATGTCTAAATGTCCCTATATACTCTTCTCAATATGCTTCTCTCAGTTTCCCCTGGCATATTCATATCTCCCATCATTCTCTCTCCTAGTTGCTCCGTGTGCACCTTCCCTCTAGATCCTGTAACACAGGTCTTTCCAGGATAAGCCTTGCCTTTTCTCCAGTCATTCCTTCTTCTTTTTTTTTTTTTTTTTTTTTTT
>NW_016107937.1:552594-568169 GCF_001604975.1 Cebus imitator
ATTTGGGTTGGTTCCAGGTCTTTGCTATTGTAAACAGTGCTGCAATGAACATTCATGTGCACATGTCCTTATAGCAGAACAATTTATAATCCTTTGGATATATACCCAGTAATGGGATTGCTGGGTCAAATGGCATTTCTATTTCTAGGTCCTTCTACCTCACTCTCCCAGCACTCTTGATCTTTCCCACATCAGATGATTAATTGTAGTCTTTGAAACTAAGTCTCTGGCAGTAACCTACTGTGTGAAATAGTCCAGATATCTTCTTCTTTTTTAGTATGCTGAGCAAAGACACTCAATTTAAAATAGGTTCACTGTATCAGGCTTCAAAATAAAGATACTTAGTTTTGGTTCTGGCTGTTTAATGAGCGGTGCCTTTGTAATGTTTCTGTTAACCATTTGTATTCCTTGAGTTTATGTTCTATTTCAGCAACTATAGGACAACATTTTGCATCAAAAGTTATGAAAATATTATTTTATAAACAATTTATTTCAAAAATATTTCAACAATTTCTGAAGAAACAAATCAGTGAAAATAAAATAAATTCAAAAAAATTGATTTTTGATATCATAGGGATTCTGACTCTCTCATGGCTATATATTAAAAGTCCATTAAAAGGGAATTTAAAGTTTATCTGTTACTTGAAGCAACTAATGTAGCATGGATAGGATTTTGCGCAGTTGTTTTTTAAAATAGGGGATGAGCAGGATGGGTAGAAAAGCTATCTAAAATAATAGCTAAAGACAACATATACAAAAGAAAAATGCATTTTAGGAAATAATATATAGAAATATTAATATTATAAAATATAAATATAATAGGTAACTGTATGACTAATTTTATATTTATTCATGGCAATAAATGCATCTAAAAAGCCAAAGGTTATCAGAGTAAATCAAAATACAAAATCTGGTATATTATTTTGCTTACATAATTTTTACTAAAATAAAGTGATATAAGACAGCAGGACAAAGTAATTTTATAGAACATTGCTTTCACTCTTTCATTTCTCCGAATCTCATTTTCTCCTAGTGTTTTTATGGCTCTCTATTTTACTTATTTCAATATGGCCCTCTCACTGAAGACTTCCTTAAAAATTATTCTTTCAGAGAGAAAGCTCGAAGGTCTCCATGCACTGTCTGTACTTTGTTTTTCTCTGCAATGCTCTTACCACATAGTCATCCTTGTCATTCTTCCAACTTCCTGGACGTCCTCTGCACAGGCCTTCATCTGATATGCCCCCTGCCCTGGTGTGGAACACTTTCCTACGATGTACCTACATGACTAACTCTCCCCTTCATCAAGCCTTGGCTCAGCTGTCTCTTTTTATTGAGATCTACTTTGACCTCCCTTTTTGTTGCTTCCTCATGTCCCTGCTTCTGAATGATCCACCACTTCCATGTCCTATGCTGTCTTACATTTCCTTTGTTTTATTTATAGTGCATTTGAACTTCTAATATATTGTATCACTGATTCTTGTATTTATTTCTGTTTCCACCTGTTGATAGTTTATAATCTATGAATACTGTAACAGAAAAAAACAGACTTACATATCGACATTTGAATCTCTTTCCCAGAATCCATGAGAAATTTATTTTAGTTGAATGAAAGTAATATATAAATTTACAAAGCTTAAAGCAGTCGTGACCCCAGTGCAATGCAATTTAAAAATAAATACCAGGTGTGGTGGCTCACACCTGCAATCTCAGCACTTGGGAAGCCAAGGTAGGCAGATTACTTGAAGTCAGGAGTTTGAGACCAGCCTGGCTAACATTGTGAAACCCCATCTCTACCAAAAAGATATAAAACTTAGCCAGATGTGGTGGCACACACCTGTAGTCCTAGGTACTAGGGAGGCTGAGGGAGGAGAATCACTTGAACCCAGGAGGCAGAGGCTGCAGTGAGCCAAGACCATGCCACTGCACTCCAGCCTGGGCAACAGAGTGACGCTCCATCTCTAAAAATAAATAAATAAACATCAATCAATAAATCAATCAAAATTTATAACATAAAAATAATTTTCACTAAAAATTTTTAAATGAAGTCTAGATTATGAGCATGCTTCCTTCTAGACTCACGTTTACATTTACATGAAAATTGATTTCATTTTAATGACAACACAAAATTCACATTAATATTTTACTCTGATTCACATTGTGTTTTGTTGCAGACTCTTCCTTTGCTTCCTCAAATTGGGCAAATAGTACTCAGTATAATATTTCAGCTATATTTCTATATTTTAATTTTTAACTTATATTTAACAAAAAAATGAGCTGATTGTATATGGAAGAAGTAAGTTTTGAGCAACTAAATTAATTATAAAACATTTATTAGTCTCAGGGCTGATTTTGTCTTTCTGCTGTCACTTTTATTTCATAAAAATTTTTAAAGTACATGAAAATAGCAAAAAAATTGCACAAATATTACATGTAGATGAATTAGTTGACACTGACAAATAAATAAATTATCTGTACTATTTTTTTTTTTGGTAATGCTTCAAAATGTCTATTTATTAGCTGGTGAACACTTAGTTAACTTAGTAAGTTATGGGGCATCAGCCAATAGATGAACCATAGAATTGTGGGGTTTATAAAAGTTTAACATAGTTCATGGTATAGCATAAAATTTTGGTTATTAAATGATGAAAATACACTGAATATATAGTATAATTATTATACAACCTATACATTCATGTACAAATAAACATTGAGTATACAAAGGAAAAAAATAGAAAAAATTTTAATGTTGACAAAATGTTAACAACAGTTTTGACTTTATCCTCTTTTCTGGATTTTGTTATATTCTGATTCTTTTCTAATTAACATGCTTTATTTCTATGGTAGTATCATACTTTTAAATATACAAGATTTAATTATAAAAACTGTATTATTCCATCTTTGATGGTGTCAATCATAGAGTAACAGTTTTTCTGGAAATGGCTTCTCCACCGCCCCAGAAAAAATTGAGAACATCACAAGAAAAGGCCAATCCATAATTTTCTTCATTTATGTGGCTTCTAAGGTAAAAATGGAAACGTTTGCGCAATATTTAACATGGCTATATTTACTCCTTGAACTTTTGTCCTTGGAAACATGCCAAGCAATCTTCCTTGACAAATGGTCCCCAGGTATTACCAAAAGGTTCATTATTATCAGCCTCTAATATATGAGGTCCTCTGGAATTATCACAGTGAGGGAAAGAATAATCTCCTTATGGTCACAGTGGCTGCCAGGATGCTTTAATAGATAACTTATTGGTAATCTTTCCATTTGACCAGGTCCTAAACGAAATTTATAGGTTGATTTATCTTAACTCAGAATAAAACATAATGAATGCACAAAAGATGTAAAAACAACTTATCTCAAGGAAAACAAGTATTATAGAAAATTTCATCTCCTTGAATAGTTTTCATATTTTATTTACAACAAAAATTTGAGGTTAAAAAATTTTCAGACAGATAATATAAGAAGAAAGCTTTTTCGTCAATTTTGACTTACACACAGTAAGTATTATTCTCAAAATTGGAAGATTTTGTTTCATATTTTATTTCAGATGAAATAAAATGGGGACTTTATCAGAATAATATATTAATACATACACATATCATTATTTAGCCTTTACCCTAAGTAACGCCAGGGCTTGTGAAACAAATGTAGAGTTGATAGAATCAGAGTCTAAGAGCGAAGTACATATTTTAAAAATAAAATTTTTGGAAGAAATTAGATTTTGATTAGTTAAGTCAGGAAAATGTCACATTTTTATAAATTAATACTTACACGTCATCTATAATTTTAATGTAGTCTACTAAAATCCCCAAGAGTGAAATTTGTTGCAAATTAATATTAAATAATATTGGAAACAAAAGGGCAGTAAATAATAGAATAAAACTGTTTGCTCTCATTTTTTATTGCATGTCTATCTCCTTTCTCAACTTTCTGAAATTATTTATAAACAAGAGTGTAGAATTATAAGCCTTCTTACTGAAGTTAACATATCTTGGTAGATTCAGCATCAAAATGTAATTGATCTGACTTGGATACATTACTCAAATCTTCTATACCCTTTTTTTCTCATCTAAAATTTGTGGATAATAATAGTATCTATGGGATAATATTTTCAAGTGGATAAAATGTGTTAATAAAAGAAGGCATTCAGAACAATGTCAGCTTCATTCGAATTATGCAATATGTTACATTTTCCTTATATACTAATGTTAATTTCTACTTATATCTATATTGGTAATAAAATTAGTTTCTTTAGTCATATTCTGTAAATTTATCATCAATTTATAGAACACTAAACTAATTATTAAATGCTAGATCATTCCTATAAACAGAAACCTTTTAAAGTCGTTCTGTTAAGTATCAACTTTGGTTTCTCAGCAGTTTAAAGCAGTTGAGCATGATGAGTAGAAGGAATAACACGAATGTGCCTGACTTCATCCTAATGGGACTGACGGATTCTGAAGAGATCCAGCTGGCTCTCTTTATAATATTTCTCCTGATACATCTAATTACTGTGCTGGGGAATGTGGGGATGATATTGATAATCCGCCTGGACCCCCAGCTTCACACTCCCATGTATTTCTTCCTCACTCACCTGTCATTTATTGACCTCAGTTACTCAACTGTCATCATACCTAAAACCTTAGCAAACCTACTGACTTCCAACTATATTTCCTTCAGGGGCTGCTTTACCCAGATGTTCTTTTTTGTCTTCTTGGGAACTGCAGAATGTTGTCTTCTCTCCTCAATGGCCTATGATCGCTATGTAGCTATCTGCTGTCCTCTACACTACCCAGTTACTATGTCCAAAAGGCTCTGCCACGCTCTTGTCACTGGGCCCTATATGATTGGCTTTATCGACTCCTTTGTCAATGTGGTTTGCATGAGCAGACTGCATTTCTGCAAATCAAACGTAATTCATCACTTTTTCTGTGACACGTCCCCAATTTTAGCTCTGTCCTGCACTGACACATACAACATTGAAATCATGATATACATTATAGCTGGTTCCACCCTGATGGTGTCCCTTATCACAATATCTGCATCCTATATGTCCATTCTCTCTACTATCCTGAAAATTAATTCCACTTCAGGAAAGCAGAAAGCTTTCTCTACTTGTGCCTCTCATCTCTTGGGAGTCACCATCTTTTATGGAACTATGATTTTTACCTATTTAAAACCAAGAAAGTCTTATTCCTTGGGAAGAAATCAAGTGGCTTCTGTTTTTTATACTATTGTGATTCCCATGCTGAATCCACTCATTTATAGTCTTAGAAACAAAGAAGTGAAAAACGCTCTTATTAGAGTCATGCAGAGAAGAGAGTACTCCAGGTAATTAAAATAACAGGAATGCTGAACATTAAACTCATGTTTTCTTTCTTTCATATTCGGTATTTTCTTGATCTGTCCAGCAAAACAATTGAATCTTTTATTTTTTTTCATTTCTGTTGTGCTACCCTTTGCTTGACTAAACATGAACATTTCAAGGCGTATGTTTTTAGAAATCAAAATTGTAATTAGAAATCATATGTGTGTCATATTTACAGTCTAAACATATGTTTTTAAAAGCAACTGATGTGGAAAATAAGAAAATACGGTTGTCCTTTAAAATTATATAACACAAATTCCTATGCATACTTCAGTTGGAGGTAAATTTATTATGGAAAAGAACTATTTGTTCACAATCATAACAGTTTCAGAAGTTATTTCATTGATTATATGGGGAAGATTTCTAACAGAGCCTTTAGGAGTACTATTCTGAAATAAAGTTTTCCAAGAGTTAGATCCTAAGTATGCTACATTTTTAGCTACATAACCCAGAATATGCTACCTAAAATTTAAGACTCTATTTACTTAAGTGAACGAGATAAATAATAACTCCAAATTTGATCAGAAGGTAGTTGTAAATATTTAAGGTAACAATAATCAATGCTGCCCATTATCATTAGAAGACTTGCATTCCTGCCCAATGCCTTTTTTGAAGAATATTTGCTTGTGTCTTACATATTACTTTTGGTTAATTTAATTGACAGACACACAAGCAACTAAAAAGGAAAACAATGTTAGCAGTTCACAATTTGGGATTTAGGAAGTAAAATATTTCAACAGAATTAAAATACCGTATATTATAGAAAAATAGCATATATTATGTTGGAGAAAAGTTTAAAAATATTATAAAGAATTAAGGAAAATAGAAACCCTCAAAATATTGAGTTTTGGCTGTTCTTTTTATGGAATAGCTATCATTTTGCTTCTTTATTTTTCTAATAAATTTTCAGTTTAAGGAAAACAAATATCGAGTGTTGTACAGGTTCTTCTAGATCAATAGCTTTGAATATGTGCATATGTATAACATAGGTAAACAAAATTTCTTTAACTTTCTATGTACTGATTTTCAGCTTTCTGTATCCATTTACAAATTTAATGCTGGGTAATCTCTTTGTCATCAACAACACTAATATAAATCTTTTCTTGGCACCTGAGCAAAATCAAGACCCATTTCACAATGTTTAGGACTTGAAATATAAACTCACCAAGTTAAAAATCTACATGCAATGATATCTCTTTTGCATGCTAAACATTTGAAAACTTGATTTTTGTAATGTGTCAAACTGTTTCTTTGCTAAAATTCTGTGTGTTTTTAAAAATCATTGCCTCCTGATTTCTACAGGTTTGTTTTAGTTTTAAAAATAAACCCTTTAATTAAATGCTTTATTCATTTATTTTACATTTCTGAATACAGAAAAGTTGTAAAGCAAAGAATTGAGGATGAATTCCAATGTTGTAACATCCCATAAACTTTAGTCAGGTACAGTGCTAAAATGTCTTTTATTTTTTAATTTTTATTTTACACATTCTGGAATCACAGTATTGTTTTCCTCTCCTATATATTTATTTATTTTAATTTGTTTATTATACTTTAAGTTCTGGGGTTCATGTGCAGAACTTGCAGGTTTGTTACATAGGTATACGCGTGCCATGGTGGTTTGCTGCATCCGTCTCCCCATCATCTACATTAGGTGTTTCTCCTAATGTTATCCCTCCCTAATCCCCCCACCCTCTGTTATCCTTCCCCTAGTCCCCCACCCCCCAACAGGCCCCGGTGTGTCATGTTCCCCTCCCTGTGTCCATGTGTTCTCATTGTTCAACACCCCCTTATGAGTAAGAATATGTGTTGTTTGGTTTTTCTGTTCTTGTGTCAGTTTGTTGAGAATGATGGTTTCCAGCTTCCTCCATGTCACTGCAAAGGACATGAACTCATCTTTTTTTATAGCTGTATAGTATTTGTGGTGTATATGTGCCACATTTTCTTTATCCAGTCTATAATTGATGGGCATTTGGGTTGGTTCCAAGTCTTTGCTATTGTGAACAGTGCCACAATAAACATACGTGTGCATATGTCTTTATAATATAATCACTTATAATCCTTTGGGTATATACCCAGTAATGAGATTGTTGGGGAAATGGTATTTCTATTTCTAGATCCTTGAGGAATCACCACACTGTCTTCCACAATAGTTGAACTAATTTGTACTATCACCAACTGTGTAAAAGTGTTCCTATTTCTCCACATCCTCTCCAGCATCTGTTGTCTACTGATTTTTTTAATGATTACCAGTCTAGCTAGTGTGAGATGATATGTCAATGTGGTTTTGATTTGCATTTCTCTAATGACCTGTGATGATGAGCTTTTTTTAATGTTTGCTGGTTGCATAAATGTCTTGAAAAGTGTCTGTTCACATTCTTTGCCCACTTTTTGATGTTTTTTTTCTTGTAAAATTTTAAAGTTTTTTATAGATTCTGTAATCTACAAAGAATCTGTCAGATGGGTAGATTGCAAAATTTTTTTCCCATGCTGTTGGTTGCCTGTTCACGCTAATGATAGTTTATTTTGCTGTGCAGAAGCTCTTCTTAAGTTTAATCAGATTCCATTTGTCTATTTCAGCTTTTGTTGCCATTGCTTTTGGTATTTTAGTCATGAAGTCCTTCCCCATGCCTATTTCTTGAATGGTATTGCCCAAGTTTTCTTCTAGGGTTTTTATTGTGTTAGGTCTTATTTTAGAAGCCATTTTCCATTTTCAAAGTATTTGACTATTTTAATTTAAACTTTTGTAACAGTTACTAGATTGTTTTCATACAAGCAATTTTTTTTATCTTTTGTAATTTATTTTCTTTATAAAATTGTATTTGATTTTTTAAGTGCTTTATTAATGTTAAAAATAGAGTGTAACCTCCATTTTAAGGGTTAATATTCTGATACTTTTCCACTTATTCAAACTCTCAACTAATTTATTCAGATCTTTTTTATATGTACCATTTCCTCTACTTTCTTAATTTATGTCAAAACTACACCTTATCAAATATAATGCTATGTAAAATTATTATGATTTAACTTTTGCTTTGATATCCATATTGTCCAGGATATGTGTTTATAATTGCCCCTATTTGTTTTCATTTGCAATTACAAATAAGTATTTAGTAGACATTTATTTTTTAATAATACTAAGTGCATGATATAATTTCATATATTTACGGAATCTTTTTATTTTTCTAGTCATTTTTATAAGCTGTGGTTTTATCTTGCTTTCCTTTATGTCTGTTTCTATAATTTAGAAAATGGATTCTGCCAATTTGTGTTGCAAAGTTGGTCTACCGAATGTATAACTTTGTAGACAAAACTTATGCTGAGAAATTGCTTAAATTCTAATTTAATTAGAATTACCCTATCTTCTTCATCATATAGGCTAAAATGTATTCAAACAATATTATAGAAAAGCATACCATAATCTATGTGGAATATGAAAGATTTAGACTGTTCGTGTTTGACCTATACTTTTCCTATTATATTGGTGTAAAAAATATTTTATGTAAGACACTATCTAAGACATAGTCCTCTGATTCTTAGTGTCATGCCAAAATGCCATAAAACATAGATCTGAAAAAAACCCAAATGACCATAGCAAAATAGGAACAGCTGTTTTTGCTTCCAAATAATTATGACTAGATGAAAATAGTAATAAAATATTTTTCTGAGCACTTATCATGTTCAGACAATATTCAATTGGCTTTACATATATAATTAACATACTTTGTCATTATAATTTAACTGCACTAGCAATATGTAAATTTTAATCACACATTAATGGAAAACCTCCTTTACTTGTTCAAGCAAAGATTTAAGACTTATCTTGGACTGATGCGATCATTATGTATTGTCTGTCTATATCAAATTATCTCATATACTCTCTCTGTATATATATATATATATATATATATATATCACTTATGTACCCATAAAAAATGACAAATTAAGAATTTTTTAAAAAATAAATAAAACACAGAGGAGCTTCAGGACTGGGTAAACATAGGCTCTGGCTTGAGCTGAAACAAGCATTCAAGCCCGCAATGGGTGGGCCTGAGGCCTTTACTTGGCTTAATGTGCGGACAGTGCTCCCTCTCCTGAGGAGTCATTTGCACACTCAGCTGATATTATTATGAAATGCTTGTCACCTTTCATTAACTTCTCTTGCAAGCCTAACTTTTTTTTTCAAATCTACATGGGCAAGAGAGGCTCTCTGGAGCTATTTCAGATATAGACACACATCTTAGGGAGAACAGCCTTTGAGTGACGGCTTTCTCAGCCACTAGTCAGAGAAGTGGAGACATCATTTTGAATTCTGGGCATCCAATCACATATTCAGGAAAAGGACACTTTTCCTTTTGAAAGTTGCACAGTAAACAGAAGTTCAGCCTGGGAAGCAAATGTACTTCTGATTATTTAAACTGAAATTCTAAAGAGGATGAGACAGTCAGTAGTTTCAACAACTTCAATTAGGGAATTTCAGACAAATGCAGAAAACAAATGCAAAGTAATATCAAAGTATTATATAAAGTACTATATTTATAAAATACTTTATATTATATAAAGTATATATACTTTATATATTTATATTATACTTTATATTATATAAAGTATAATATGAAGTATTTTATAAATATAATAAAATATATAAAGTATATATATCTGATTGATACATATCAGAATCCTATTAATGCACTACATCTTGGAAATTATTTTTCTCTATATATATATATATTATAATATTTTGCAATATTTTATCTACTAAATAAAATATGTTACAATATTTTATCCACTGATTGATTGGTTGGCATTTGGAATCCTTTTCTTAACAAAAAAAATCCGTACACCCTGTTAAAGGCATTTACAAAATAACAGAGGTTGTTAAAATGTATATGCTGCTGATAAACATTCTGTAGGGCTGTTGATAGAGGTTAGTGTGATTCTGGCAGTACTAGCTAAATCTCAAATGTATCGGTACAGCCCTATTTACAGAAAAAGCACTCAATAAAGGAAAGAACAGTTTATCAGATGATGGGATGATACTGGGGAGAGAATTTGTGTTTAATCAGGATACAGCCTTTTTTGATGTTAAAGGAAAAAAAAAAAATAAAGGATTCAGAAACACAGTGGCCCAACAACAAGGTATTCGTAAACGTAACCTGCAGAGTTTTCTGCGTTTTATTCTATTACTCTTGACCTGACTAGAGTTTGTGGGGAGCTGTTTTTCACGAGTCAATCCTAGGACACAGATTCTTCTATGTTATTGCTCTATTATCTCCCTGATGTTTTCTTCTATGTGTTTGAAGAGGGTTAATCTACTACTTTGTTCACATTGCAGTCTGAGAGAAAGGTGAGATTTTTTGACACTAGGAAGACAATTCCAAAATTTTTATTCATATGGATGGTTTTTAAGAACATATTATTAAGTAGACACAAGACTACACTCGTTACTTATTTCTTCTGATGTAAGCCTCTTTAGAGAATTGTACTTTTTATTTAATTATCAATTTTATTAACAAAATGTTGTTTATAATATTCTTATTTTCCTTTTCATATTTCTGGAGACCAGAGTAAAATATCTCATTTCATTCCTGATATTGGTTATATTTATCTTCTCTCTTCTTGGTGTTGACCCTGGATTATAAAACATGTTTTATATATATAGTTTACCTAAAATAATCTCTATCACAATTTTTCATGTAAGACCATTAGGGTAGTGTAAAGTCAAATCTCTCCCATTTTTTGCTATATTTGTCATAAATTTTACATTTATGTATGGTTTAAACCCAAAACACACCAGCATAATTTTACTTGATATGTATTTCTTAAAGCAATTAAAATGTCAAGTATTTGTTATTTTTTATTTTCCGTTATACATTTTTGGTGCTATTTCTTTATTTATGTGAAGCCATGTTTCCTTCTGTTATACTTAGTGCACAAGTCTGCTGATTATCAATTATTTCAGCATAAGTGTGAACTGGGCATGTGTGTGTGTATGAATATGTGTGTTTATTTTCCTAAAAATAGGCTTCATTTAGTTTTACTTTTTGTATCTATTCTTACTGGGATCCTCTGACCTTCTTGGACCAGTGACTTGACGGATTCCTTACTTTTGCAAAATTATTCAACATTTTATCTTCAAATACTTCTTAAGCTTCATTTCTTCTTCATTATTCTTTTGTATGTTATTAGACTACTTGACATTGCCATGCAGTTCTTGTGTAGTTTTGTTCCAACATTTTTCTTTAACTTTCTTTCTGTTTGATTAACTTCTATTGGTTAATCTTCCAGTTCACAAATTGTTTCCTGATCTTTATTAACTTGACCGATAAATCTGTTGAATAAATGCTTTGTTTCTAATATTGTGCACATGTGGGGAGTTTGGGGATTTGGATGGGTGGTCCAACATTTCACTGGACACTTTCTGTAAAGTTTGTCTGAGTAAATTTCTGGCATAATTGTGCATGTTCTTTACTCTCTCCACTATAACTTTTATTCCTGTAGTTGTCAGTGCTCTTAGTCAACACCAATCAAGAATATCTGTAATTGAAAAATTGATGTTATTAGTAAATCTCATAAACACTTGGTAGGGGCCAGCAGAGAAAACTTTAATAGTGAATGTAAATCCTTCCAATCTAGAACTTTCTGATGTTCTCAATGGCACACACTTGGCTTTAAGTGTGTTTGTTTGTTTTTTAATTTAGCTGATTTATTCCTACTTGCCTATATGATGGCCACGTTTCCCTTATCCTTTGCCAAAAGTGAAACAGTTCATGTGTCTTACTTCCTCTTGGAGGGGACTTATCTCTGCTTAGAGTTGGTATTATTTAGGTGAATGCAGCCTCAGCTACATGGCAGATTCATACAAATTATCATTTTATAGATTAATTGGATTGTTTTAAATAGGGTGCAAGCAACGTTTTTTGTAGCTTTCTACATCCTATGTGGAAATAAAAGTTCTATATATCCTTTAAATCTTCTTCATTGCTATGCCTTAAATCCACTTACCCATGTAATATCTCATTCTGCACCTTGAAAATGTGATGGAATCTCATAATTGGTCCAGATATAACTGATCACATCTACTCTGTTCTTACATTGTTTATTTATTTGCCTTTGCTTTTTTCCTCTTTTTTTCTCTCCTTCCTTTCTTCCCTTTTTTCTCTTTATCTTATTGATCACTGAAACCCAAAACCTGTGACCACTTTACATCCCAATGAAAAGAATGAATTAGCAAGTTCAGTACACCAGCTCTCCAATATTTTTAAGCACATTCTTTTTCTCTTATTTCTGTCATTGGCTGTATGAAAACTGTTAATGTTTCCTAAGGTGTTGTCTAGAGGCAGAAAAATTAAGTTGGTAAAGTGAAAAAATCAGTCAATTCTTTCAATACATATATAAAAAGCTTTAAAAAGCTGTAGCTAGGCAAATTAGGGTTGAATCCTCACATCACTCTTAAGAGCCATGTGGCATTGAGCAAATTATTTATAGTTTAGGTGCACTGTTTCTTCATCTGTCATATGTAGTTATGAGCATTACATGAGTTAATAATTGTAAAACATTTATATGAGTGTCCATTCCCTAATAAGCAGCACATAAGTATTACTGTTGAAAGGGAGGAAACTTTCCTCTACTCTTCTAGAGTTCCTGGCTAGGTCTGAAAATAGAACTGACAAAGACAGATTAACAGGAGAGAGAATACCAATTTATTTAATAAAATTGTATGTGAAACGGGAGCCTGCAGAAATGACAATCCAGAGATACAGGGAAAATTGTCTAGTTTTATGCATAGGTTCAGTGAAGAACAAATAGCTATGTAGAAATGGGACTGGATAAAAGGACATGATCTGATGGCAAAAGACTGCGGGGGGATGGAAACCAACCAGCCCTGTGTTCAGATTCTTCTTTGCCTATCTGTGTAGCATTTCCTTTCCTTAGGTATAGGACAGGACCCTTCTGGAATGTGGGTCGATGGCCAACTTTCAGACAACATAGATCAGATAATTTCTTTTCAATGAGCTCCTACACCGAAATCAGAAGGTCAGAGTGATATACATATATATATATATATATATATATATATATATATATATGCTTATTTTGGAGACAGGAATTCTATTTTCTATGACTCAACTTGTGGAAGAGAAACTCCAGTTTTTAAGGCCTGCCCTGCCTTGGGAGAAAAGGGGAAGCAGAAGAAAGGAAAGTAGAAGAAGGTCAAAAAACCTAGATTCTGAAGACTTTTCAGTCTTATTTGGTTCAAAGCACTTAGCATCCAAGGTACCATACTTCAGGGTATGGTGTTCTGAGCCCCAACATTTCACCCATCTGAAACTTTATTGAAAATTTTAAAACTTCAGAGCTGAGCTAGTGGTTGTGGAGAGGAGGATCAAGTTGGAATATGAGTAGCAAAACATCTGCAAAAAGGCAAAAGATATACACCGTAATGATAATAAACAAAAATGAACAAATCTAAGAGCATTGACCACTCTAAGCACATAAGAACATATCTAACTCATTCATTAACTCATCATTAAGTCAATAAATATTTTTTGTCAATGAACTGCTTTTTCTAGGTGCTTTTTTATGATTTGGAGATATAATTCTGATGTCAAACAGACACAATACCTGTCTTTATAAAAGTTACAATATCAGCATAGTGGTAGATCTAAATACAAACTATTAAATGATAAGAAAAAGAGGCCCCATGGGAATAGAGTAAGTCAAAAGGATATTTTTTGAGAGAAAAGTAATTGAACTGAGATATACCGAGTAAAGTTTTATTAAATTGACAGTTAAATATACCACTCTACCATATTAGCCTGAACAAATAGAAGATTGTGGGAGATTTTATTCCCACTAATAGATTTCAGCAATACTAAGACAGCAACCAGACCTAATAGACATCTATAGAACTCTCCACCCCAAATCCACAGAATATACATTTTTCTCAGCACCACATTGCACTTACTCTAAAATTGACCACATAATTAGAAGCAAATCACTCCTCAGCAAATGCAAAAGAACAGAAATCATAACAAATAGTTTCTCAAACCACAGTGCAATCAAATTAGAAGTCAGGATTAAGAAACTCACTCAAAACCGCACGACAACATGGAAACTGAATAAACTGCTTCTGAATGACCACTGGAAAAATAGTGAAAGAGAAATAAAATTGTTGTTTGAAACCAATGAGATTGGTTTCAATGAGATTTTACCAGAATCTCTGGGACAGATTTAAGGCAGTGTCTAGAGGGAAATTTATAGCAATAAATGCCAACATGAGAAGTGAGGAAAGATGTAAAATTGACACCCTATCATCAAAATTAAAAGAGCTAGAGGAACAAGATTGAACAAATTCAAAAGCTAGCAGAAGGCAAGAAATAACTAAAATCAGAGCAGAACTGAAGGAGATAGAGGGGACCCAAAACTCTTCAAAAATTAATAAATCCAGGAGCTGGTTTTTGAAAAGTTCAACAAAATAGATAGACCACTAGCCAGACTAATAAAAAAGAAAAGAGAGAAGAATCAAATAGATGCAATAAAAAATAATGAAGGGGTTATCACCACCAATTCCACAGAAATACAAACGACCATCAAAAATTACTACAAACAACTTTATGCACATAAACCAGTAAATCTAGAAAAAATGAATAGATGCCTGGACGCTTACACCATCCCAAGACTAAACCAGAAAGAAGTTGAATCCCTGAATAGACCAATAACAAGGTCTAAAGTAGAGGCAGCAATTACTAGCCTACCAACAAAAATAATCCAGGTCCAGATGGGTTCACAGCCGAATTCTACCAGACATACAAAGAGGAGATGGTACCATTCCTTCTGAAACAATTCCAAACAATACAAAAAGAAGGAATCCTCCCTAACTCATTTTATGAGACCAACATCATCCTGATACCAAAACCCAGCAGAGACACACTAAAAAAGAAAATTTCAGGCCAATATCCATGATGATCATTAATGCCAAAGTTCTTCAATAAAATACTGGCAAACCGAAACAAACAGCGCATCAAAAAGTTTATCCATCACAATTAAGTCGGCTTCATCCCTAGGATGCAAGACTGGTTCAACATACACAAATCTATAAATGTAATCTATCACATAAATAGAACCAAAGACAAAAACCATATGATTGGCCGGGCGCGGTGGCTCACGCCTATAATCCTAGCACTTTGGGAGGCCGAGGCGG
>NW_016107937.1:568269-573345 GCF_001604975.1 Cebus imitator
TTAAAGTAGAAGAAAAGTAAAGTGTAGTTTAGAATTTAATTTTAAAAATCAATGTAATCAGTGTAATCACTTTATTATCAGTCTAAAACAGAAAAACCATATGATTATCCCAATAGATGCAGAGAAGACCTTTGACAAAATTCAACAGCCCTTTATGCTAAAAACTCTTAATAAACTAGGTATCAATGGAACCTATCTTAAAATAATAAAAGCTATTTACAACAAACCCACAGCCAGTATCATACTGAATAGGCAAAAACTAGAAGCATTCCCTTTGAAAACTGGCACTATACAAAGGCGCCCTCTCTCACTATTCCAATTCAACATAATATTGGAAGTTCTAGCCAGAACAATCAGGCAAGAAAAAGAAATAAAAGATATTCAAGTAAAAAAAAGAGGAAGTCAAATTGTCTCTATTTACAGATGACATGATTGTATATTTAGAAGACCCCATTGTCTCAGCCCAAAATCTCCTTAAGAGGATAAGCAACAACTTCAGCAAAATAAAAGAATTTATCTCAGAATAAAAAAACAATGTGCAAAAATTGTAAGCATTTCTATACACCAATAACAGACAGAGAACCAAATCATGAGCAAACTCCCATTCACAATTGCTACAAAAAGAATAAACTACCTAGAAATACAATTAACAAAGGACATGAAGGACCTCTCCAAGGAGAACTACAAACCACTGCTCAAGGACATGGGAGGACACAAACAGATGGAAAAACATTTCATGCTCATGGTTAGGAAGAATCAATATACTAAAAATGGCTGTACTGCCCAAAGTAATTTATAGATTCAATGCTATCCCCATCAAGCTACCATTGCCCTTCTTGACAGAACTGGAAAAAACCACCTTAAACTTCATATGGAACCAAAAAAGAGCCCGCATAACCAAGACAATCCTAAGCAAAAAGAACAAAGCTGGAGGCATCACACTACCGGACTTCAAACAAGGCTACAGTAATCAAAACAGCATGGTACTGGTACCAAAACAGAGACATAGACCAATGGAACAGAACAGAGGCCTCAGAAGCAACACCACACATAAACATAGTAAAAAGAAAACAGATGACACAGATTTTTCTACATGTTAGATCAGCATAGGTACATGGCCACCTATGACCTTTCTTTTAAAACGTCCAAGAAAAACAGAATTACACTAATAAATTAAAATTTTTCATTATTGTCTAGGGAAAACTCTTGCTAACCAGGCTTTTCCTCAATTGTCATACCACAATAATCATCAACACAGAAGAATTCTGTGACCCAGTGTGTGGGGATTTCTTCCTCCCACACCATGCAGTAGACATCAACTTGGTATCCTCTAATTCAGTTGCAAGTGTCTATCCAGAGATAGTGTCAGATTTCATAGGTTGAGGATTCAGTACCCCAAAACTAGCCCCCTAACAACACTTGAAGTAGAAGCTGATTTGTGTGAGTATCAGAACCAGAAATAGCAAATAAAGGAGGGGTATCAGAAGTCCAGATCTCTGAAATTTCTGACCAACCAGCTTCAAGTTGGAGTTCCCATGACCCACTCTTTGGGTTTCATTAAATTGCTGAAGCAGCTCACAAAAGTCAGGGAAACATATTACTGGCTTTTGATAAAGGTATTGCAAAGGATACAGGGGAAGGCATGTGTAGAGCAAGGTATAAGGAAAGGGGTGCAAAGCTTCCATACCCTCCCTGACCTTTCCACCCTCTAGGAAGGAATTTTCACCTGTTCTGCTATCCAGAAGCTCACTGAACCCTATCCTCCTAGGTTTTATAGAAGCTTCAAGGTATCAACATTCCTTCCCCCAGGGCATAGGGTGGTACTCTCTCATGGGAGAGTCATAAGACTCACAATCAGTAAGGCAAACATTGGAATCCTGCCCCGGGGCAAGTGAAAGGAGGGCAGGAGAAGGTAAAAGGCCTGCCCCTGAGGTCTAAAACATCCAACATAGTAACAAAAGACTGTAACAAGGGCTATGGGAATTATGAGCCAGGAACCCTAGATGAAAACCAACATACATCATAACATCACAATGACACACTCTTGATATTGTGATAAACAGTATCAATCACTCTTAACTTTTTAAAATCTATTTTCTAGTATGAAAGTATACTTTATTGATATCCTGATTTTTTCCAAACATTTTTTTTATTGCCTCTTTTACATCTTTGTTCCTCAAACTGTAGATGATGGGATTCAGCATAGGAATGACAATGGTGTAAAATATGGACACTATCATGTCATGCTCCAAAACATAGCTGGAACTTGGTCTCACATACATGAAGAGGATTGTCCCATGATAAATTGACACTCCAGTTAGGTGAGCCCCACAGGTGGAGAAGACTTTTCTCCTCCCCTCAGCAGAATGCATCTTCAGAATGGCCAACAGAATGAAAAAATAGGAGATCAGGACAGTCAGGACAGTGACTATCTCAATAGAGCCCACAAAGTAGAAGAGTAGAAGCTGGTTTATGCGAGTGTCAGAACAAGACACAGCAAGGAGAGGAGGGATATCACAGAAGACATGCCGAATTTCATTGGATCCACAGAAGGACAGGCTAAATGTAGCCACCGTATGTATAGTAGCATGCAGAATGCCAGCAATGTAGGAAGCAGTGATGAGTGGCACGTAGACTCTGGGTGACATGTTCACTGAATACAGGAGCGGGTTGTAGATGGCTACATAGCGATCATAAGCCATTGCAGCCAAGAGAAAGCATTCTGTGGTCCCAAAAGCACAAGCAAGAAACATTTGTGCTGCACATCCAATAAATGAAATGGACTTATTTTTTGCCAGGAAATTGACCAACATTTTTGGAGTGACAACTGTAGAATAGCAGGCATCCAAGGATGATAAAACACCAAGAAAATAGTACATGGGGTTGTGGAGCCGGAAATCCCCAAAGACCAATACAACCAGCCCTAAGTTTCCTATTAAAGTGAAAAGATACATTGCTAAAAATAATAAAAATAGGAAGACTTGCACATCAAATTCTTCTGTGAAGCCCATTAATAGAAACATGGTGACTTCAGTAAAATTGTTCAATTGAAGCTTGTATAAATCCATATGTAAAGGCAACTCTGACATTGTAACTATTACATATATGTTCTAAAGAAAATAGAGTTCATATCCACTTATATCCTCATGTTTGTTTCTTGGAAAAGCAACATGAAATCCTTGTCAATGAATGCATAGGTGGTGATAAAACTGTGTCCAAATGGATGCATTGCTATAATTAAATAATTTTATTCAAACATGGGCTAAATCTATCTTGTTAAAAATATGTCTATTTAATCTGTTTAATTTCCCGTTCGTTTTCTATCAAATGTACTGCCATCTATTTTTAATATTAAGTTGTTTCAAAATTCATAAAGTCTGAGTGCTATTCCTAAGTTTTCTAAAGCCTACCAAGTGACTTTATTTTCCTCTTTTTAAAAATGGGGACGATCATATCTATGTTATAAAATTGGGTTGTATTGAAATGAGAAAAACAATATGTAAGTTATTTAATATTTAAATATGCCTAGATAACTAGAAAATGCCATAAGTTAGGCTTTCATTAAAATTTGTCATTTGAGACAGTCTTTCTGACCAAACCATTTCAAACTGCTTTTTTTAATTGGCAATTATCCTACTGCACTTACAGAATGGTGGCAGACTTACAGAATGGTGGCAGACACAAGAGATTTGATTCTAGAGGTAGATGCACCTTGTTTGCATACCAAAGTAATTTGGTGTTCATTTTTCATTTATTTTCGTTTTTGTTTTTCACTTTTCTTTCCTGAAACAAACATCACCAAGTTGTTCATTTTGGCCTGTGCAGTTTATTTTTAATCATTATTATTTTTCAGATTTTAACTTAATGCCAATGCCAGATGTGTCAATTTACACGATCATTTGATCATTATGCCTGTGAGGTCCTTGGGTATATTTTTGTGACGTTTTTATATCAAAAATGAATTATGGTTAGCTTTTTACCATAATTCTTACATAATTTCTGAAACTGCTATAAAATAAAAACCATCGAATAACAAGTAATACAATTGTTTTTATAAACTATTTCTAAAATAACATACTTATTACTTCCTATCATCCATTTAAAGTATGTGATTAAATTTGTAATACAACTTCACATTAAATAGAATCCTCTTTTTTATATTTAAATAGTGAGGAACATATTTTAGTTTTAAATTCAAGGCTAGATCTTCTTAATATTTTACAAGTGATCAAATTTCTTTTCTCTTACCTTTGGAAATGAACTGCTCACTTACTTCAAGCATGCTATGAATACTGTGCATTTTCATTCTTATACTGGGCCCTTGAGCTCTTGAATTCCACAGGGATGCCCAAAGAAGAAAATACACTAATTCTCTTTGGGGATAGAAAAGTATGATAATTTTTTTTCTGTAGTGAACAAGTAAATGATCTGGAACATGCAATACATGATTCAAATGATCACATAAACGTGCTTTGTATGTAAATCCAAAATAATCTTCCAGTGGAAAAAAATATGCATATTACTGAAAAAAAAAAACCCTAATAATACAGGATATAGTGCTAGCTCTGATTCTAATTATCTATGTGCTATCAAATTAGTAACTTAAAATTCTCTAAAATTCAGTTTCTTCTTGAAATTATAACCTATGAATTATCTTGAAGTCCTATTTTCACATCCATGATGAAATGATATGAAAATGAAACATATGACAAAACATATAATCATTTAATAAAGGTTAAATGATTAAATTTGACAATGCTGTAATTCAAAATGTTATGAGAGAGATTTAATGTCATTGAAAATTTAATAGGTTGGGTGCGGTGGCTCATGCCTGTAATCCCAGCACTTTGAGGTCAGAAGTTCAAGAACAGCCTGGCCAACATGGTGAAACCCTGTCTCTACTAAAAATACAAAAGATTAGCTGGGTGTGGTGGTGGAAGCCTGAAATCCCAGCAACTGGGGAGGTAGAGGTGCAAGAATTGCTTGAATCCAGGTGGTAGAGGTTGGCAGTGAGCCAAGGCTGCAAGACTGCACTCCAGCCTGGGCACAGAGTGAGACACCAGTCCAATTAAAAAA
>NW_016107937.1:573915-607751 GCF_001604975.1 Cebus imitator
CTAAAACTCATCAATAAGAACACAAACAACCTGATTTAAAAATGAGTCAAAGACCTTTAGAAACAACTTAAAATGGTCAAAAAGGCCGGGTACAGTGTGGCACACACCTGTAGTTCCAGCTACTCAGGAGGCTGAGGCTGAAGAATCACTTGCACCTGGAAGGTGGAGGTTGCAGTGAGCCAAGACTGCGCCACCACACTCCAGCCTAGGTGACAGAGGGATACTCCCTCTCAAGAATTAAAAAAAAAAAAAGTCAACAAATGATTTTAAAAATGGGTCAAAGACACCTCATCAAAGAAGATATACATATGGCATGTAAACATATGAAATGATGCTCCACATCATAGGTCATCAGAGAAATGCAAATAAAAACAATGATATACCCCTTCATATCTAGAGTGTCCAAAATCCCAGAACACAGAGAACAGCAAATGCTGCTGAGGATGTGCAGCAACAGAAATTCTCATTCATTGCTGGGGTGAATGCAAAATGGTCCAAACACTTTGCAAGACAGTTTGCAAGCTTCTTACAAAGTTAAATATACTTATAATCCAGTAATCATGCTCCTTGGTACTTACCCAAAAGAAATAATATCCACACAAAATTCTACACATGGATGTGTACAGAAGCTTTATTTATAATTGTCAAAACTTAGAAGCAACTAAAACGTTCTTCAGTAAGTAAATATATTAATAAACTGTGGTGTATCCAGACAATGTAATATTATTCAGCTTAAAAAGAAATGAGCTATCAGGCTGGGTGCAGTGGCTCAAGGCTGTAGTCCCAGCACTTTGGGAGGCCGAGGCGGGAGGATCACCTGAGGTTGCAAGTTTGAGACCAGCCTGACCAACACGGAGAAACCCCATCACTGCTTAAAATACAAAAACTAGCCAGGCGCAGTGGTGCACGCCTGTAATCCCAGCTACTCTGAGGCAGGAGAATCACTTGAACCCGGGAAGCAGAGGTTGCAGTGAGCTGAGATCACACCATTGCACTCCAGCCTGGGCAACAAGAGCCAAACTCTGTCTGAAAACAAAAACAAAAACAAAAACAAAAACAAAAACAAAAAACTATGAAATCATAAAAAGACATGGATGAAATTCAAAGGCACAGTACTCAGAAAAATAAATTTCCAACACCTAGTGAATGAATACAATTGTTTTATTCCATCCATAAAATGGAATACCACTTACTGATAAGCAGGAATAAAATATAATTGTCTGGTAGAGCAATGAATCTCAAATTATTTCTTGCTAAATTGCAAAAGCCAAACTCAAAAAGTTACACGCATTGTGATTCTATTGATATAATATTCTGGACCAGGCAAAATTGTAACAACAGAAAGCACGAGGCAAAATTGTAGCAACAGAAAGCACAACTGTAGTTGCCAGAACTTGGGAGTAAAGGAACATAATTGGCTACAAAGTGATAAAAGGACTTTATAGGGTGATAAAAATATTCTATAACTTGATGTGCTTTCATAATTGTATCAAAATTCATATAACTGACACCTATAAAGGGTGAATTTTTGTTTACATTAAAACTTTAGAAAACTAGCAATTACATAATTTATCATTGCTTCAGAATAAGTAATAACTAGAGCAATGTTCTGCTTCTTTTTTTTTTTTTTTTTTTTTAGATAGGGTCTCACTCTGTCACCCAGGCTAGAGGACAGTGGCACAATCTCTTCTGACTGAAACCCTTGCCTCCTGGGTTCAAGTGATTGTCTAGCTTCAGCCTCCCAAGCAGCTGGGACTACAGACATATGCCACCACGCTGGACTACTTTTTTGTATATTTTGGTAAAGACTGGCTTTTACCATGTTGGCCAGGCTGGTCTGGAACTCCTGACGTCAAGTGCTCTGACTGTCTCAGCCTCCTAAAGTTCTAGAATTACAAGTGTGAGCCACCATGCCCGGCCAATGTTCTGCTTCTTAGTGTGGATCCTGTTTACAGGATTGTGTTTGACTTGTAAAGTTTCAGCAAGCTGTACATTCTGACATGTATATTTCTCTATTTTATTCAATAAAATTAAAAAAAAACTTATTGTGTTGTAACTTTTGTAGGTCCTATAAACCCCTATTAATTTATTGCCCTTAGAATAAGTCTTATCATCTTACTGATTCTTCCATTAATAACATCATTAATCAATGTTTAATGAGTGTTCATTTTACATTTGTACGGGTCATGGTTTCAACATTTTGAAAATTATAGTTTAATGTTTTCAGGTCTGCCGGTTTCTCTGAAATTCTTAATTCTCTTAATTTCAAATACATTTGCCTTCACATATTTTCTTTCTATCTGCCTTCCTTATGTTTCATATAGTGAGTACTCACTCTTGTATTTTACAAAATTATTCTTGATTTAATTTTTTTATTACTTATATTTTTGGTTTATTATTCTGAGTTATATAAATTATTTTATGCCCTCCTGATGCCTAGTAATCTCATTTCTGATATATTTTATTTTCTCAAATATTTAGGCATTGTTTATCATTTTGTTTAACAATATTTAAGAGATATTTTATAGAGTACTCATTTGATTTATATAGGGTTTTGTTTCATGCCCTGAATATAGTACGTTTTAAAACATTTTTTTTTTTTTTTTGTTATTTTCGTCCTTTGTATTTTAACTATCATCATATGGAGTTCAGTTGCCATCTTCTTGCTCCATCCACGTTTAAATGTGCTGGGCATCTTGACCTTCAGAAGGTACATATGAAGTTGGTGACATATCAAGATAACTTTTCCAGGATTGTGCTGAAGGAATCACTCTCTAGCTTTCATTGTGGCCTAAAAATATTACTGTGTAGCTACTTTAGATCTCAAAGCTAAGCCTAATTTATAATCAAATTCTCCCTGCAGTTCCTTGAGCCCCATAGCTAGTCAGTTCTTGCCTTTCAAAGTGATCCTCTACACCTTCACATTTTGTGTTGCTCTAACAGTGTTCCGAAACCCACATCTCCCCAAACTCTCCTTTCTTAATGAAATTTTTCTTCCCAGTGATTCTACTTGACTCAGTTACCTTTTTTTTTTTTTTTTTTCAGCGTTTTGTTTTCCTTAAGGTGAAGACTTGTCCTACTGAAAGGGTTCATTGCTGCATATTTCTGAGATCCTTAATTACCTTGAGCACAGTTTTTTCAATCATTCACAATCCTTTGGTGACACCTGTATTGAGACTAGGCAGGGGTTGAGGTGGTAATTCACCTGAAACTTGTTACATATAAAAGCTTACCTACTCTTCCAGCTTGATTTTGCTGGGATTTTAACTCAATAAATTGCCTTTTCTTTTTACCAGTGGAATTTGAAAATTTACAAATTCCATGTGTTATAAGTACTGTTAATCCTTCCTTTTCCCTGTTAATTCTGCGTCGGGTTAAAAACATTTTTTTTTTTTTTTTTTTTTTTTTTTAATTTAATGAGATTCTGCTGCAACACGGTGCTTTGACTCAATTATTTTTATTTTCAGGTTTTGTGGTGGTGGCTTTTGATATAATTTTGTAAAAACAAATAAAAAATCATCCATTTATATATTTTTCACTTTCACTCATTTCATGTTTGCTGGCTTATTGATTTTTAAATATGTTCAGGGAGATTCTGAGTTTATTAATGAAAGTTTATGGCTGCCTTGCATCAGTTCATTTCCCTCTTTCCTTCCATCTCTTTCTACCATTTTCTTTCTTCTTTCATTCCTTCCTTCTTTTCTCTTTTTCTCCCTTTCTGTCTTTCTCCCATTCTCTCTCTCTACTTCTTTACTTATCAATGCAATGAGTAGAGGTGCAATTTTGTTGTATGGATATATTGAATAGTGGTGAAGTTTCGACTTTTAGTGTATCCATCTCCTAAATAATGTGAATGTTGCACCCATTAAGTAATTTCTTATTCTCCACACACCTCTGATTCTCTCACCCTTGCAACTTTCCATTGTAATTCATTCCACACTCTATGTCATATGTAGACATTATTTAGTTCCCACTTACAGGTGAGAACGTATCATATTTGACTTTCTTTTTTTTTTTAATTGTTTCATTTAGGATAATGGCCTCCAGTTTTATCCATGTTGCTACAAAAGGCATGCTTTCATTCTTTTTATGGTGAATAGCATTCATTTACTTATATATAACATTTTTTCTGTATGTAGTCATCCATGGTTGAATACTTAGACTGATTCTATATTTTTCTTGCTACAAATAGTACTGTGATAAACATATAAGTGCAGGTTATCACAGAATTAGCATTTGATCCAGCCATTCAACTACTGGGTGTCTAGCCAAAGGAAGATACTGATTTGTCTTTGGGCAGATATCCAGTAGCTGGATCAAATGGTTATTCAATTTTTAGTTCTTTGAGAAATCTCCATACTGTTTTCCATAGAGGCAGTACACTCTAACTGGTGTGAGATGATATCTGATTATGGTTTCAATTTTCACTTTTGTGATGATAAGTCATGTTGAGCATTTTTTCATATGCTTATTGGCCATTTACATGTTTTCATTTGTAAAATGTTTATTCATATCTTTTGGTAACTTTTAAATAAGGTTATTTTTCTTTTTTGAATTGTTAGAATTATTTCTAAATTATAGATACTAATCTCCCATCAGATGCATAATTTGCGAATATTTTCTCTCATTATGTGGATTGTGTTGATGATTTAGTTTGCTGTACAGGAGCTTTATAGTTTAATTACATCTCATGAGTTTATTTTTGTTTATGTTGACTGTGTTTTGGAGGTATCAGTCATGAAATATTTGCTTATACCGATGTCCAGAAAATTTTTTCCTGGTTTTTCTTCTAGTATTTTTCCATTTTCAAGTCATATATTTAAATCCTCCATCCAAGTTGGGTTTATTTTTGTATATGTAAATGGTAATCCAGTTTTCCCAGCATCATTTATTGAAAACAGGATTTTTTGTCCAGTGTATACTTTTGTTAAATTTGTTAAAAATTGGTTGTATGTAGATATATGGCTTCATTTATGAGTTGTTTATTCTTTTGCATTGATCTGTGTCTACCTTGTACCCTACCATACTGTTGTGATTATTACAGCATTATAGTGTAACTTAAAACCTGGTAATGTGATGCATTGAGACTTATTTTTTGCTTGGGATTGCTTTGGCCATTTATACTCTTTTTTTTGTTCCACATGCATATTAGGATTATTTGTTCTAATTTTATGAAAAATCATGTTGGTCTTTTGATAAAGGTTGCATTAAATCTACAGATTGCTTTAGGCAGTATATTCATTTTAAAATATTAATTCTTATTTTTTTTAACTTTGAAATTTTAAGTTCAGGGGTCCATGTCAGGATGTGCAGGTTTGTTACATAGGTAAATGTGTAACACACACATATATGTGTGTGTGTGTGTGTGTGTGTGTGTGTGTGTGTGTGTGTGTGTGTGTGTATTTTTTTTTTAAGTATGTTAAATATTGGTCCCAAGTCTCTTCTGGCTTGTAGGTTTCCACTCTGAAGTCTACTGTTAGCCTGATGGGCTTCCCTTCGTAGGTGATCTGGCATTTCTCTCCAGCTGCCTTTAACATTTTTTCTTTCATTTGAATTTGGAGAATCTGATGATTCTGATAATTATGTGTCTTAGGGATGATCTTTTGATGGAGTATCTTACTGGAGTTCTCTCCATTTTCTGAATTTAAATGTTTGCCTGTCTAGCTAGGTTGGGGAAGTTCTCCTTGATGATATCCTGAAATATGTTTTCCAAATTGGTTCCATTCTCTCCATCTCTTTCAGGTAACCCAATAAGTCATAAATTCAGTTTATTTACATAATTTTGTATTTCTTGGAGGTTTTTTTTATTGTTTTTATTCTTTTTTTTTCTATCTTTATATGTCTGTCTTATCTCAGAAAGACAGTCTGCAAGCTCTGATTCTTTCCTCTGCTTGATGTATTCCACTGTTAATACTTCTGATTGGACTGTGAAGTTCTTGTAGTGTGTTTTTCAGCTCTGTCAGGTCTGTTATGTTCCCCTCTATACTGGTTATTTTGGCTGTCAGCTCTTGCATTGTTTTACCATGATTCTTAGCTTCTTTGCACTGGGTTACAATATACTCCATTACCTCAACAAAGTTTGTTTTTAATCTACATTTTTGGTCCTACTTCCGTCATTTTAGCCATCTCAGCATCAGCAGAGTTCTGAACGCTTGCAGGAGAGGTCTTGCAGTCATGCTGCAACATCATTGTGCTGCTTGGTCATTCAAGTATGCTGATATTTTAACGAGGAAAATCTTTCATAAAGAAGGCCTAACATCATACATGACTTCAATCTGTGGAATTGAAATAAAGTAGATTGCCCTCCATCATTTGGGTGAACTTCATCCAATAGGTTGATTGGCACAAAAATTACCACCCTTTCACAAGGAAAAGAATATTCTTCAAAGGACTGTCTCAAACATTATCAACCACAATGGCTCTTCCTGGTTCTATGACAGACTGCTTATGGACTCAACTGAAACAGTAGCCCTTCTGGGTCTCCTGCCTGCCAACTCACCCTACAAATGTTGGATTTACTAACCTTTAAAATTAGTAGCTCTGGGATTTCTGGAATTGGCTAATATGATTAGTTTTAAAGACATTAATGAGGCTGGATATGGTGGCTCACACTTGTAATCCCATCACTTTGGGAGGCCAGGGTGGGAGGATCACTTGAGTCCAGGAGTTCAAGACTAACCTATGCAATATAGTGAGAACTGTCTCTACAGAAAGAAAGAAAGAAAAAAAAAACACAAAACAGAGTGGTGGTGTTCCCATCTACTTAAGAGGGCTGAGATAGGAGGATCACTTGAACCTGGGAGGTTGAGGATGTAGTGAGCAATGATCATGCCAACAGGGTCCTATAGGTGAGGGACAAAATATAAACTATGTAGAGGTATGCTATACTCTGAAATAAATATTTGAGTTTTCTAATATATATAAGCTGAAATTCAGAAAATATGTTTGGAAATGGATATTAAGGATATGAGATAAAGATGGAAGAAATATATTACTGGATCAGACCAAATGTATTGATACAAGTCCATTAAGCAGAAATATTGTATTTAATGTTGCAGCTCAAAGAGTGAGAAAAGGCTCTAACACATTTGCTGTTTGGCTAAAATATGGACCAAAAGGTGGCCCAGAGTGAGTTAGACATCTGGAAAAGTCCAAAAGATACATTGCGCACCAAAAGAACTTTTGGTTCTTTGAATAACCACCACACTGATAAAGGTTGAACTACATTCCCACCAGGGGTATATAAGCATTTCCCTTTCACCATCTCCACGCCAACACCTATTATTTTTAGACTTTCTAATAATGGCCATTCTGGCTGGGATAAGGTGAAATCAATCTGATGGGGGTTTCAATCTGCATTTATAAGATAATTAGTGATGTTGAGCAGTTTTTCAAATGTTTGTTGGCCATTTCTATATCTTCTTTTGAGAAATGTCTATTCATGACATTTGCCTACTTTTTGATAGGATTATTTTTTTCTTGCTGATTTGAATTCTTCGTGGATTTTTGGATATTAGTGCTCTGTTGGATCCGTAGTTTGTAAATATTTTCTCCCATTCTGTGGGCTCTCTGTCTACTCCATTTATTATTTATTTTGGTGTGCAGAAGCTTTTTAGCTTAATTATGTTCCATTTATTTATTTTTGTTTTTGTTGCATTTAATTTTCAAGTCTCAGTCATAAGTTCTTTGCCTTGGCCAATGCCTGAAAGAAACTTTTCTAGGTATTCTTCTAAAAGTTTTATGGTTTTGGGTCTTAAATTTAAGTCTTTAATTCATCTTGTGTTGATTTTTGTACATGGTGAGAGATAGAAATCCAGTTTCATTATTTTACATGAGGATATCCAGTTTTCCCAGCACCATTTATTGAACAGGGTGTCCGGTGCTCAGTTTATGTTTTTGTATGCTTTCTCAAAGATCAGCTGGTTGTAAGTATTACCCTTTATGTCTGGGTTCTTCGTGTTCTATCTGTCTATGTATCTATTCTTACACCAGTACATGCTTTTTTTGTTACTATAGCCTTGGTTGTAAGTATTTGCCTTTATTTCTGGGTTCTCTATGTTCCATCTGTTTTGTATCTATTCTTATACCAGTACATTTCTTTTTGTTGTTGTTGTTATTATAGACTTGTAGTATAATTTTAAGATTTGTTCTTTCTGCTCAGGATTGCCTTGGCTAGCTAGGCTCTTTTTAGGTTCCACATTAATTTTGGGATTGTTGTTTCTAATTCTGTGAAAAATAAATTTGGCATTTTGATAGGAATTGCACTGAATTTGTATATTTCCTTGGGGAGTAATGATGGCAACGGCAGTCCATCTGGAGTAGCTTCTGTGAAGACGCCAGCTGCAGCAGGGGAGGCAGCCGGAGCATCGTGCTCCACAGAGTCAGAGTGGGCCAGGAACAGGCAGAAGCCCTGCCCCGTACTAAGTTGGCAGGGTGGGAACCCTGCATTGCCAGGAACAGCTGCAGCCACGCTGCTCTGGCTTCAGACCTGAGTATCCCTGTGTTTGGGTGCCCAGGAAACCCCTTGCCCCCCTCATGCTTTAAAGTGCCTGCTCTTGCTCCCTGCCTCTCCCACTCCAGGGCGAAGCAAAGTTGTGGCTGAGCCCGGGCACTATTGCAACCCAGCCAGGTGTGTGCACACTCAGGCAGCACTAACACACCAGCCCCCTGCTGCCTTGGCCTCCTCTGGATTTTGGGTACCAACAAGCATGGGAGGGAGGCTGTGGGGGATGCTGAGGATGGCTTGCCATGGACCTGCAGGCACCTCTTGGCACATACAGCCTGGGAGCCTTGAATGGTAGAAGACAGCAAATTCCCGGGCAGAAAGGGGCAGGTCTCCATCCATCTTCAAGCCAGGGATGGCCTGGGATGCCAGTTCTGGGTGGAGTCTATAGCCTGGAGTGAGAATTTAATGTTGCTTTTTCTGGGCCCTCCATGGCCACCCATGGGCCAATCAGTATGCACTTTTTTTCTGAGCCCATGAAAACCCCAGACTCAGCCAGACTTAGACTCCAACCACCAGCTGAAGGAAGGAGCTACCAAATTCAAATCTTCCTGACTCATTGGGACAACCTGCCTGTGGAAAGGAGCTCCCCAGTATGTGTCTCCTCTCCACTGAGAGCTGGACCCTTGTCAGGAGGACCTGCTTGTGAAAAGAAACTACCCACTGCAGGTCTCCTGAGAGCTGTTCTGTTGCTCAATGAAGCTCCTCTCTGCCTTGTTCATCCTTCAGTTGTCAATGTACCTCATTCTTCCTCTATGTGGAACAAGAACTCAGGACCACCAAAGGATGGGACTGATAGAGCTGTAACATAAACAGGGCTGAAACACATCCCTCTTCCACATTGCGGGCAGCCCTTTAGGAAGCCCAGACCTAGGGGCTGCTCAAGCCAGGGCTATAATGCCCTCTTCAGGGCTCTATGGTTTCTGGCATCTCCAAGCTTTCAGACACCACCACACTCCCCCTGTTCAGATGCAGGTACCCACAGGGGAAGCTACTTGTGTTACCTCTGATCCAGTCACAGCCTCGCACAGAGCCAGGATCTGTGCTTGCACCTTGAGCTGCCTGCCCTGCTGCAGCAGCCAGTGTGCCTGGCTGTGTGTCATGGCTGGACCTTATTCTCACTTGCTTATACACCCCTTGCTGCTCTGTACCTGGCTCGCCCTTGGCAGGTGTGAGTTCCAGGCCAGGAGCTCAGTAGAAGGACAGCCTGCCAGGCAGAGTTAGCAGAATGAGTCCAGCAGATGTGAGCGATACTCAGACAGAAGGCCACAGAGGTTTCAGGCTGGCAAAGCAACACCCCAAGGATCCTGGGACAGTATGGCCAGTTTCGCAATACTGACTCTTCCCATCTGTGAGCAGATTTAAATAAAATTCTGTATTTTTAAATTTTGAATTGCTTTTGGAATGAGTTAAGACTTGGGGTGCTATTCAGATTGAATTAATGTATTTTTTATGTGAGAAGGACTTAAATGTTGGAGTCCTGGGCCAAAATGTTATGTTTTATATGTGTCTCTTCCAAAATTCAGTTGTTGCCATGTGGTAGCTTTAAGAGGTGATTAGGCTATAAGGGCTCCTTCTTTGTTAATGAAATTAAGGCTTACATAAAAGGCTTCCTGCAGCATTTGGCTAGCTTACTCCCTTTCCCATCTGCCTTCTACCATGTCAGGATGGAGCAAGAAGGCTCTCACCAGACTGTAAACGCTGCCACCTTAATACTGGACTTCCCAGAGTCCAGGAATGTGGAAAAATAAATTTTTATCCTTTATAAATTACCCAGCCTCAGGTATTCTGTTTTAGAAGCACAAAATGGACTAAGTGCATAGAATGCATTGGTTTTCCATCACATTGTTTAAGTATTGTCCAGTTTACAGCATAGTACTTGAGGTATGGAATATCAAGGATTTTCCATCCTCTTCTGGGGGAAGGGTGAGGGCATTTTTGATTTTACTAAGAATAGAAATATCATGTTAGGTAGAAGTTTGATCTTATTTTTGTTTTTGTTTGGAGATTAAGTATGGTTTAAGGAGATGGATATGACTGCCAGAATGACAAGGGGTAGACTCATGTTGATTAAATTTAATGTGTCAAATGGGCTATGACATGCTTATATTTGGTTAAACATTAATTTCTGTGTTACTCTAAGGATGTTTTTGGAGAGATTAACATTGAAATTGGTGGCATTTGAGGAATGCTTTGTGCCCTCCATAATGTGGGTTGGCCTTATTCAATTAGATGAAGGTTTGCATGGAGCAAAAAGACTAGCCTCTCCAAAGCAAGAGTTATTTCTCCATCAGACTGCCTTCGGATCTTGTCTCCATCACCAGCTCTTCCTGGTTCTGCAGCATATTGCCCATGGGCTCCAACTAGATTATCAGTAATCCTGGATCTTCAGCCTGATGACCCACCCTGCAGACTTTGGAACTGCCAGCCTCCCAAAATCACACGAGCCAATTCCTTGTGAAGAATGCCTCCCCCACCACCCTTCCTCCAGCCACCTCTCTTGCTCATACATCCTATGGTCTGTTTCTCTGGAGAACCCTGACTAGCACATGCCCTTCTTTGGGTCTTCTGAGCATTTTGTACCTACGATTTTATGTTTTCTTATTTTTAGATAAGGCTTGACCATTTTGTCTTCGAATGTTTATTCTGATCCATTCTCCTCTGACTCTTGTTCTGAAACACTACCTGTATTTATATTAGACTGTTTGATGTTGCCATGCAGTTTTTTGATACCTATTATTTTCAGATTTTTTTCTTTACTTTTCCCTCTGGTTAATTTATTTTGCTTTATCTGCAAGTTCACTAATACTTTTCGCACGTTACTGAATCTACTGATAAGCTGTGAAAGAAATTCTTTGTCTCAGATATTGTGAGTGTGAGCATGAGCTTTTATTTAAAGGATTTTATTGAACGCTTTCTTATATTTTCTATTTCTGATATTTCTCGCATATTCATGCATGGTGTTTACACTCTCCACTTAAGTATTATCCACTTCATAGCACAGTAATTTGTAGTGCTCCTTAGTCAAAGACAACCAGCAACAAAGGTTTTTGAAGAAGTTAATTTAATTTAATTTAATTTAATTTTTTTTGTAAATGCTTGGTGGGGGCCTCCAGAGAAGAACTTGGGAGTGAATGCCAACTCTTCTAGGACTTCCTGATTTTCCAATAACTCTCACTTGGCCTTTAACATTACTTAGTTTTAATTTGATTTCTTCTTATCTGTTTGTATGATGAACAAATATTTCTCATACTCTGTGCCCATGGAGAAAGAAAGAGATGTTCAGGCATCTCATCTCCATTTGAAGTAACTTGGACCTTCTTGGAATTCAGATTTCTTGGATGTTTTCAACCTTGGTTCTCTGAGAGACTGATGAAAAGTTATAATTTTATAGATCACTTGGCTTTTTAAATCGTTAGAATGAGAAGAATGTACTTTGCTGCTTTCCAAATCCCATGTAGAAGTAGAAGTTCTGTACATGATTTAAAATCCTACCCAATATTGTGATTTCAAATGTTTTCTTTCTGGATAATTCCCCATTCACCACTGCAATATTCTTCTGGAGTTTTAGTTCTACGCCTTAAAAATATAATGGAACTTCAGAGTCAGCATACATATAACTGATCTTAACGACTCAACTCCTACCATATCCGTCTTTTTTCTTTATCTCCTTCCTTTCTCTTTCCTTCCTTCTCCTTTTTCTGTCTCTCTGTCTTTTTTCTTTCCCTCTCACTTTTTCTTTTTATCTTTGTCTTGTTTTATCATATAGGCTCAAAACTTGAAAACTCAACAGGTCTCAATAAATAAAATGAATTGTCAAATCCAGATGAAATTTCACTTTCAATAACTTATTTTTAATGAATTTTAAAATTTATAATTGACAAAAAATAATTGTACATATCTATTTATGGAGTACACCGTGATGTTTCAATGTATGTATACATTGTAAAATGATAAAATCAAGGTAATCAGGATATCCATCACTTTAAATAATTATCATTTATTTGTGGAATAACATTTAAAATATTCCTTGCCAGCTATCTTATAACACATATTACACTGTTACTGCCACAGTCACCTACTGTGTAATAAAACATTAGAACTTACTTTTCCTGTTTAATTGTTATTTCATACCAATCAACCAGCCTCATTTAATCTGTCTTCACTACCCTGTGCAGCCTCTGATAACCACATTTCTTTTCACTTACTTTTTACTTCTATAAAATTAATTTTTTTATTCTACATATAAGTGAGATCATGCAGTATTTGTATTTCTGTGCTTGGCTTATTTCGCTTACTTATTCATCCATGTTGCCACTTTTATTCTGTTTATTTCTCAAGAGTATTCCACTGTGTGTGTGGTGCGGAGGAGGTGACACTTTCTTTATGTATTCATTTGTAGATAGGGATTTAGGCTTATTCCATATCTTGCATACCGCAAATAATGCTGCCATAAACATTAGAGTGCAGATACCTCTTTGACATACTGATTTCTTGAAACTTCTACATCTCAATGAATGGAATGAGTGGCCAAATCCAGTGGAAACCACATTTCCAAAACTTTTAAAATACATTCCTTTTCCTTCTTATTTCTGCCACAGACTTAAGGAAGAACTTCAGTACTGTCCGTCATGCTCTCTGGAGGATGACTAATAAAGTTGGCAAAGTGGAAAGATAAATCTGTTCTTTCATTCCATGTATAACAAGCTTAAAAACAGGAACCCTGTAATAGACAGCTTAGACGTGAATCTTGACATCATCCTTTAGAGCTATGTGGTATTGAACAAATTACTTAAAATTTATGTGCTGCTGTTTCCTCAACTTTGTTAAAAGGTATTACTACAATCACTTCCTGAAGTTATGATAATTACATAAGTTAATGTAGTAAAAACATTCATATGATTGTCCAGTACCCAATAAGCATATGTGTTAATTATTGGTATTAAATATAATTCATTCATGTACTCACTATTTATTTAATAAATATTTTCTCAGTAAATCATAAGTTCCAGGTACTCTTTTAGGACTCAGGGATACAATTTTGAGGACACAGAGGCCCGATGTCTTCTTTTATGCCAGTTACAATGTCAGCATCATGGTAGATCTGGATAGTATAAACCGCGTGCTAAATGGCAACTGTGATAAGTGAGAGAGGCTCTATGGGGTCAGACTGAGTCAAATAATTCTTTTGGAGGGAAAGGTAATTGAGCTCAGATGTGTAATATAATGTTTTATTGACAGAAGAGTTAAATATACCATTTTTCACATTGACCTGAACAAATGGCAGGTCATTGGCAACTGCTTATTCACATCATTTTTTTTCTAATTGATTAAGATAAAGAGAGAAATAGAAAACTTTTCATGCTGGTTAATTTGACAAGTTCTGAATGAATTTGTTGAATGAATTACTAACCAGATATTTTTAGGCATATGTCAGTGCATCATTTTACCTAGTGCTCACCTATTTCTTTCTCAAAGAATGACCATTTTTGTTAATTTGAAAGAGAAAAAAAAAAAAAAAAAAAATAGCAACCTTAACTAAAGTGTTACCTAACTATTTTGACACCATAATTTGAAAAACCCTCCAAAAAGATTAATGATGCTGGAATTCTGCAGAAATTTTAAACTTTGTGAGTAAGCTATTTAGATACATTTTTGAAGCAGATATTATTTTCTTCCAGAACATTCTCCTCAAAAGACCAGAAAACTAAATTTTAAGATTCTGTATGTTCAAATAGCTTATTTTTATAAGAAAATTTTGTCTACAGTGTAATCAGTGTTTTGTTTCTAAAAATAGTTTTATTTCTTTAAGAGGAAATTTAGTACAGATATTGACTGCAAGCATTTGCTTGTTCAAATAGAGAGGGTTGGGTTCTTTTTACATAATTAATTAGTGAATATTAGAAACTGATGTCTGAAATTTTCAGGATGGTTACTATGTTATGATTGGATCATTATTATTCACATAATAAATATGTGGAAGGACAAGTGCGTATTTTATTGAAAAGACAATTTCCACTTTTAATGAATCTTTGGATAAACAAATGTTGTAACAAAACTTACTAAAGCAGAGTATGTAAAGTAGAGCCAATGTGAGTAGACATAAAACAAAATAATTTCCATTCCGTGGGCTTGCTCACTATGTGCAAACTTTGAGGAAGAATGACATTGCAGTCATTTCTCATAAATAGAGTAGATAGAGGATAATGGAGGACTACAAAGTGAGAAAGGATGCTAGTTTGTCAGACCTTAGAGCAGTCATTTACACATACATCGTAGTTTCATTTCTGGGGTACAGTGTTTTCTGAGCCTTCAGAACACTCTCAATAAATATTAGCATATAGAACACGTATAGTTTCAGAATGAATACAATCAATTTCAGTGTTTGAAAAGGGACAAGGAAAGCATTTAAGACTGGAAAAAAATGTATGGTGTAGATGTAAACACAGTAAAAGGCATGTTTAGAAGCTTGAATAGATCTCAGTTTATGAAGGCACACTTAGGGAAAATAAAGTAAAATTTGGGAATTTCTTCTTAGGGCTTATAGAAAGAGGAAGTTACTCCACAATGAATACTAAAAACCTTTTATAAGCAATGTAAGCATTTATCAGTTCACAAGATTCTGCAGGATTCACTTACTAGTTACTGATGTATAACTGACTTTTACTTAGTGTGAACGCTGTCAACAGCAATATCTTTGTATCAAATAATACTTAATATAGATCTCTAAACAAATTAATTAGCATGTATATGATGCAGTTTATCTAAATTTGAAAAAAATGCTGCATTGGTAGGCTAATTAATGCCTTTTTGAAAATATTCTTTGATATGCAAGTACTTTAAAATATGGAGATGTGGACTCTGACACTCAACATTTTGTTCAGGTTTACTCAATTTTACAGATGTAATTTATGTAAGAACCAGTTTCTCACAAGCAATCTTTTGATTGCCCACTTTACATCTTTGTTCCTCAAACTGTAGATGATGGGATTCAGCATGGGAATCACAATAGTGTAAAATATTGACACTATCATGTCATGGTCTGAAGCATAACTAGAACTTGGTCTCATATAACTGAAGAGAATTGTTCCATGATAAATTGTCACTCCAGTTAGGTGAGAGCCACATGTAGAGAACACCTTATGCCTTCCCTCAGCAGAATGCATCTTCAGAATGGCCAACAGAATGAAACCATAGGAGATCAGGACAATCAGGATAGTGACTATCTCAATAAAGCCCACAAAGTAGAAGAGTAGAAGCTGGTTTATGTGAGTGTCAGAACAAGAAATAGCAAGGAGAGGAGGCATATCACAAAAGACATGCTGAATTTCATTGGATCCACAGAAGGACAGGCTAAATGTAGCCACTGTATGTATAGTAGCATGTAAAATGCCAGCAAGATAGGAAGCAGTGATGAGTGGTACGTAGACTCTGGGTGACATGCTCACTGAATACAGGAGCGGGTTGTAGATGGCTACATAGCGATCATAAGCCATTGCAGCCAAGAGAAAGCATTCTGTGGTTCCAAAAGCAACAAAAAGAAGCATCTGTGCTGCACATCCAATAAATGAAATGGATTTATTTTTTGCCAGGAAATTGACCAACATTTTTGGAGTGACAACTGTAGAATAGCAGACATCCAAGAACGATAAAACACTAAGAAAATAGTACATGGGGTTGTGGAGCCGGGAATCCTCAATGACCAATACAACCAGCCCTAAATTGCCTATTAAAGTAAACAGATAGATTGCAAGAAATAGTAAAAATAGGAAGACTTGCAGCCCAAAATCATCTGTGAAGCCTGTCAATATAAACATGGTGACTTTGGTTTTGTTCTTCAATGGAATCCCGTGTATATCCAAACCTGATGACCGCTTGTCCATTTCAGTTTTTCCTTATAGATTATAAAGGTTATAGCCTGTGAAAATAGAGCCCACTCAGTTACAGCCTAGTTTTTTCCTTAGGGCGTAATAATTTCCCTGGTAGTAATGGAATAGACAATGAAGAAGGAATTGGACCCAAATGCATGAATTTCATTGTATAAGTAAAAGGAAAAAAATAATGTGTAATTCATTTCTTGGCTAAATTTATCATGCTTTAAAAAACCCTGCTAATTAAATTGATTTTATTTTCTCGTTAATTTTCACTTGAATGTTTTACTGCTTGCTCTCATATTCTTTCCTAAAGTTCACAAAGATTACTGAATGTAGAAATATTTAAATCCAAATATGTTACAGCAGAAAGCACACACTTGAGTAGTCTTGGGTTTGTGATGAAGTATCTGAAATGCCTTTTGTATATGCTCACAATTTTTAAAACAGGAGAAATCACACTCACAGCATAGTTGAATTTAAATTTAAAAACAAAATTATTTAAGTTGAAAGGCTTCCAGATGACTAGAAAATGGGGATAAGTCAGACTTACATTTCAACTTGTCACATTCAGCAGCCTTTCCCAGGGAAACCATTTTATGTCTTCTGTTCTGGCAATCATCTTGTTCCACTAAATAGAAGAGCTGACCACATTCTGGAGACAGACATACCTTCTTTACAAACAAACAGTGCAATGTATTTTATTTTCAGAATTTTTCCTCTTGAAATATTATCACCTAGTTGTCAGTTTTGCCCGCTGTACCTCACTTATCATAACTGGTTTCAAATTTCAATTTAACAACAATGTAAGCTGTATCTTACCAGTAATTCATATGTTTGTTATTCTTTTTTTTTTTTTTTTTTGAGACAGAGTCTCTCTGCCACCAGGCTGGAGTGCAGTGGCGCGATCTCGGCTCACTGCAACCTCCGCCTCCCGGGTTCAAGCGATTCTCCCGCCTCACCCTCTCGAGTTGTTAGGGCTACTGGCGTGCGCCACCACTTCCAGCTGATTTTTGTGTGTGTGTTTTTAGTAGGGATGGGGTTTCTCCATGTTGGCCAGGATGAGCTTTATCTCCTGTCCTGGTGATCCACCCTCCTTGGCCTCCCAAAGTGCTGGGATTAGAGGCGTGAGCCACTGCACCTGGCCATGTTTGTTATTCTTGCAAAGTCCTTGGATGTATGTAAAAACATATTTCCGTTAAAAAATAAATCATGGCCATTCTTTTAATGTATTACAGTTGCTTTTAGAGTTTCTAAAATTACTAATAATAACTATAAAAATTATTTATAGAATATAATTTGCAAGAACGGAGTGTTTAATATCTAGATTTTTTTCCTAATGGCGTCATTCTGTTTTACACTGCGAGTATGAAGAAGGAAAGCCAGGTGTTTATATATATTATTATAGAAATGTCCCAACAGATCCATGTGGAAGATTTTTTTCTAGTATATAAAATAGCCCCATAAATGAGGGACTACAGAACAAAACAAAAATTCTCATTTGGTTCCTATAAAATTCTAGAGTAATTCAGTTAAATTCCACTTTCTGTGTAAATCCAGACAACTTACATGTTACTTATGAGGACACACATACACAAGTATATTAATTTTGTTGAATTATTATGTTAATAAAATAGCTTACAAAGTCATCAATAAGTTATCAATTGTAAATATCTATTTATGCATTTTTGAGTCATGAAAAAATACAGTGCTCTTTTAAAAATTCCTATCCTTTCTCCCAGATTTTCTTTTCTTTCTCTCTAGCGTCCTTCCTTTCTGTGTTAGAAAAATCAGTGCTATATATACAAATGTTTACTGACGAGAATCAGGAAAAAACAGGAATTAGGCAGATGAGAAGAAGCATGATTCAAATAAAAAATATGCCCATGAATTTTTAAAAATATGCTAATAGTCTACCAGTGGAGTCCATTACGAAATACACGTTTACCACCATCTTATTTTATTTTCCTATCTTATCTTATTTTCCTAAGATATCTGAGATAAGGGAACTGTAGAATACTAGGAACTATACTTGTTCTCTAAAACCTTATATTGAAATCTCATGTTTAGCATCTAATGACAGTACAAGCTTGGAAAAATTACTTCTTCCAATCTAAAGGATAACTAAGATTGGACAAAACTTTCACATATACCTTGTTCAACAACATAATCATGAGGTGATTGCACAGTTCTTTTTTAATAAATAAATTTTTATTATATGTAAATAATGTATAAATATAAAATATGAATTAAAATTTTATTTGTATATAGATAAATAGGACTTTACAAAATCAATATAGTTTTGGAAATGTTATACCCAGAAACTATGGAAAATAGCATTTTCGTGTCATTAAATTACTTAAAAATATTAGGCTTAAATAGAATATGAAAATTTAAAATAATAACTAAAGTTGTCTGTTAGTCAATTACCTAACTTTTATAATAAACCTAAACTTTTCTGGTATTCCTGTATCAGAAAATAAAATAAATTGAACCCAAAGTGAAATAAATACAAAAGCTACTTAAAAGATCATTTTCTCTCTATCTAATAATTTTTCTAAATTTGAGACATTTAGAAAATGCTTTTTTGAATATTCATCAGAAAAAATTAAATCAAATTTCTAATTTATAGCTCTACTCACCAAAATATGTAGGAAGTCCTTTATATTTTCTGTGATATATATCCTAGAAGGCATATGATTTAATTTGTGGTGCAACTTTTGAGATTAACAGAATCATCTCTTTTATATTTAAATATTAAAGCATACATTTTCAAATACAATATAGCTCCTATAATATGTTATACATAATTAAAAGGTTTTCCTCCTACCTGTGGAAATAAACTGCTCATTCAGTTAGGTACATGATAAATATTATGCATGTGGATTCTTATATCAGCTTCTCAAGTTCTTCAAGTCCTCTGGGATGCCCCATTGAAGAAACACACTAATTCTTTTCTGGGACAGATATGTATCAAGAATACTTTTAAAATAGTAAACAAGTGAATGTTTCTGGACTAATGAACTACATGATGGAAATGATTACATGAAGGAACTTTGGCTTCTAGTTAAAAAAAAAAAGTGATACTTAACTGGAAAAGAAATCTAATGATACAAGACCTAATTCCAGCTCTGATGCTAAATAGCTATACGTTCAGTAAGATGATAAATTCTCTAATTTCCAGTTTCTTTTTTCTGGGAATATAACATGTATATTCTCTGAAAATCCTGTATATATGTAATAAAATAATATGGAAGCATAACTTGTGACAGGATTTATAACCTTTAATCAAGTTTACTTATTTAATTTTAAAGGGCTATACTTCTAAGTTGTATGAGAAGCAGATTTAGACTCCTTAAGTGTTCTATCCTTTGTGAAGATATAAATATGAGCACATGAATAAGAAGTATTGACAGGATAAAGTACAGATAATAATATTTAATATATAGAAACTTAGAATATTGGAGCTCTTGCAGAGATAAAGGTCAAACTTTTTGAGTTGAATTTACTCTTGTCTTGGAGATTCTATATACTAATGTACAAGCTGCTATCTGGCTATGTACATAAGCAAGTCTCAGTAAAATTATGGAAAATACACAGATGTCTAGCTATGCTTCATACCCCGTAATTATAAATTGGTAGATAGAAAATACTGGTTTATGAAATCGGAATGTAAAATATAAAGAAAAGAAAGCTGATACTGGAAGGCAGCCTAACTGTGAACCATCTATTAATTAAAATCCCAAACAGATTTATAGATTCAATGCAATTATAGTTAAAATTGAGTAAGAATTTTTTTTGTGTTGGAATTGAGAAGTTGATTTTACGATTTATATGCAAAAGTAAAAAAAAGCTAAGGGAGTCAAAACAGTTTTGAAAAAGAAGAATGAACTTGGAATATTTACATAATCTGTGAATAGGACTGATTTTAGGACTTGCCACTAAGCCGAAATAACCAAGATGGTGAGATACTGAGTAAAAACATACACTTCAATTAATAATATAGAATAAAGTGTTCAGAACCAGATTCACACATGTATGGCCAATTGATTTCTGACATAATAAAAGGTAATCTTCATTGCATGCTCATCTTTAAAAGTGTGTCACTGAAAAGAATTCTCAGTGTCATTTTATATCACTTCATTCAGATATTGTTTCTGATATCCCCACATCATAAAGTTACAGTCTAGACCCTCTCTAAAGTACATCCGAAGCTTTCAACAACATCGTATTTCACCCCTTTCTCTGTCTTTTCTTCTCTTCATGGTGTTTATAGTCCCTGATATAAGTTTTCTATTTCTCCCCAAAGTAGGCCCAAAATTAATTTTAAATATATAAATACATGAATAATTATGAAAATTATTTTACTACTCCAGACTCAATATGCTCACCTGCAAAATAAAAAACTGTTCACTAGATCTATAGTTTCTAATTCAGTTGCCCTTCAAGAACATCTGGAGAATTAAGAAATGTAATAGCTTTGCTCTGCCTCCTTTGTCTACCAATGTAAATTTCTCTATTTAGATTCTAGGCATGTGTATGTGTGTTTTGTGGATATTTATGTGTGTGTATCTATGTATGTATATATGTATCTATATATACATACATATATATGTGTGTTTATATGTATATGTGCACATATTTATGTGTGTGTGTGTATACATATATATATATATACCCCCTATGTATAGGGCTGTGTATATACATAAATAATATATAAACATACATTACAGTAGTACTCCATTAGTACTCCCTGATCCATGGGGGTACTACTGTATTGTATGTTTATATATAGCGTATTTATGTATATACACTGCCCTATACATATGGCCACCACATCCATGGGGGTAACATTCCAAGACCTCTAGGGGATGCCTAAAACTTCAATAGTATCAAGGTTTATACAAGAATAACCATTTCTTTGGAATTTGCTTTATTGATCTTTGCAGATATTGTAGGGGTTTATTCTTTTTTGGAAATCAAAGATTTATTGGCACCATTTTCCCAACAATGCATACCCACTTTGTGTCTCCATGTCACATTTTGATAATTCTTGTGATATTTAAAACTTTATTATAATTATATATGTATGGTAATCTGTGATCAGTAATCTTTGATTACTATTTCAGTTGTTTTGGGGCATCATGAACTGTGCCCATATAGGATGGCAAACTTAATCAGTAAATGTCACGTTTCCTGACTGCTCCACAGACCTTCTCTTCCTCAGTTCTCTCCCTGACTTTGGGCCTCAATATTTCCTGAGACACAACAATATTGAAATTAAGCCAATTAATAATGCTACAATAATCACCAAGTGTCAAGTGAAAGTAAGGGTCACATGTGTTTAACTTTAAATCAAACCAGAAATGATTAAGGTTAGTGAGGAAGGCATGTCAAAAATCAAGACAGGCCAGCAGCTAGGCTTCTTGTGCTAAGTAATTAGTCAAGTGGTGAATGCAAAGGAAAAGTTCTTGAAAAATGTTAAAAGTGCTACTCCAGTGAACATATAAATGATAAAGTGTAATAGCCTAACTGCTGATATGGAGAAAATGTTAGTTGTCTGGGTAGAAGACGAAAGCAGCTGCAACGTTAGCTTAAACCAAAGCCTAATCCAGACCAAGATCCTAACTGTGATCAATTCTATGAAGACTGAGAGGGTAAGGAAACTGCAGAAGAAAAGTTGAAAGCTAGTAGGGGTTGATGAGAGTTCATGAGGTTCAAGCAAGAACTTATTGCCATAAAAGTGCAAAGTGAATCAGCAAGTGCTAATTTGGAAGCTGCAATACATTATAGAGAAGATCTGCTAAGATCGTTGATAAAGGTGGCTATATTAAACAACAGATTTTTAGTGTAGACAAAACAACATTCTAATGGAAGTAAATGCCATCTGGGACTTTCATAGCCAGAAAAGAGGAGTTAATTCCTGGCTTCAGAGCTTTGTTGAAAAAACAGGTTGATGCTTTTCTTAGGGGCTAATGCAGCTGGTGACTTTAAGGTGAAGCCAGTGATCATTTATCATTCCAAATGTCTGAGGGCCCTTAATAATTATACAGATTTGTTGTACTCTGCCTGTGCTGCACAAGTAGAACAAGCCTGGATGATAGAATATCTGTCTACAGCATGGCTTACTAAATATTTTAAGTCCACTGTTGAGACCTATTGCTCAGGTAAAATTATTTCTTTCAAAATATAACTACTCATTGACAATGTATCTTGTTGCCTAAAAGTTCTGATGGAGATGTACAAGAAGATTAATGTTATTTTCATGAATGCTAATACAACATCCATTTTGCAGCTCATGGACCAGGGAGTGATTTTAAATTTCAAGTCTTATTTTTTATTTATTTTTTTGAGACAGAGATTCACTCTGTTGCCCAGGCTGGAGTGAAGTGGCATGTCTTCTGGCTCATTGCAACCTCCACCTCCTGAGTTCAAGTGATTCTTGTGCCTCAAACTCCCAAGTAGCTGGTATTACAGGCACCTGCCACCATGCCCTGTTAATTTTTTTTTTTTTTTTAATTTTTAGTAGATATGAGGTTTTACCCTGTTGGCCAGGCTGGTCTCAAACTCCTGACCTCAGGTGACCCTTCCACCTCAGCCTCGCAAAGTGCTGGGATTACAGGTATGAGCCACCTCACCCAACCTTCAAGTTTTTATTTATTTATTTATATATTTGTTGAGAAAGAGTCTTGCTCTGTCACCCAGGCTGGAGTGCAGTGGAGTGATCTCAGTTCACTGTAACCTCTGCCTCCCACATGCAAGTAATTCTCCTGCCTCTGCCTCTCAAGTAGCTGGGATTACAGGTGTGTGCCATCATGCCTGTCTAATTTTGTATTTTTGGTGGAGATGGGGTTTCACCATATTGGCCAGGCTGGCATCGAACTCCTGACCTTGTGATCCACCCACATTGGCCTCCAAAAGTGCCAGGATTATGGGCATGAGCCACCGCACCGAGCCTCAAGTCTTATTTTTTAAGAAATACATTTTGCAATATTATAGCTGCCTTAGATAGTGGGTCCATTGATGGATCTTGGCAAAGTAAATCGAAAGCCTCCTGGAAAATATTCAACATTCTAGATGCTAGTAAGGATATTTATGATTCATGGGAGGAACTCATATTATAAATATTAATTGGAGTTTGAAAGAAGTTGATCCTAATCCTCATTTGCGACTTTGAAGGCTTCACAACTTTAGTGGATGAAGTAACTACAGATATGGTGGAAAAAGTCAGAGAACTAGAACTGGAATAGAGTCTGAGGGTGACTGAATTGCTGCAATCTCATGACCAACCTTGAAGAGATGGGGAATTGCTTCTTATGAAAGAGCAAATAAAGAATTTTCTAAGATGACATATACTGCTGGTGAAGATGCTGTTAACAACATTGGAATGACAACAAATAATTTAGAATATTCCATAAAGTTAGTGGTTTAGCCCATTTTCATACTGTTATGAAGAAATACCCGAGACTGGGTAATTTATAAGAAAATGAAGTCCAATGGACTTGTTGGGGAGGCCTCACAATTATAGTGGAAGGTAAAGGAGGAGCAAAGGCACATCTTACATGACTGCAGGCAAGAGAGAGGGTGCTGGGGAACTGCCCATTATAAAACCATCAGATTTCATGACACTTACTCACTATCAAAAAAACAGCAAGGGAAACATCCGCCTTTGTGATTCAATTACCTCCTACTGTGTCCCTCCCATGACATGTGGGGATTATGGGAGGTACAAGTCAAGATGAGATTTGGGTGGAACACAACCAAACCGTATTAGTAAGTAATAAAGCAGTGGCAGGGTTTAAAAGGATTGGTTCCAATTTTGAAAGAAGCTCTACTATGAATAAAATGCTCTCAGACAAGACAGCATTGCTTGATACAGATAAATATTTTGAGAAATGGAGAGTCAACCAATGTGGCAAACTTTATTGTTGTCTCATTTTAAGAAATTGCCACAGCCTTCCCAACTTTCAGCAACCACCACCTTATGGGTCATCAGACATTTTGTTGATTGTTTTATGTATTTTAGACGTTTTATTGATTTGTTATGTATATTCTTTGTTCCTTACTTTCAATCTTACTGCTTATTTTTGTGGTTCGGTTGTTGTGTAGTGATTTGATTTATTTTCTCTTTCTCTGTGTATTGGCTCTACATATAAGTTTTGTAATACCACGTGTTGTCTTAATGGTGGTAATCTTTTCACTTTCAGATGTAAGACTTTCTTGAACATTGAGCATTGTTTTTAAAAGTGGTCTAACGCTGATAAATTCCCTTAGTTTTTGCTTGTTTATGGAAGGTTTTATTTATCCATTACTTCTGAAGAATAACTTTACTGTGGATAATATTCCTGGGTAGCAGCTTTTTTTTTCTTTTAGTACTTTGCATAGATCATAACATTTTTTCCTGATCTGTAAGATTTCTGCTGAGTCATCCCCTGTTAGTCTAATGAGGGTTTTCTTACATGTGACTTGAGGCTTTTCTCCTCCTGCTTTCAAAATTCTTTGTCTTTAATTTTTGACAATTTGACTATAATGTGCTTCAGAAAAGATATATTTCAACAGAATCTATTCAGGGTTATTTGACTTTCCTGGACTTGCATATTCATCTCCAAGACTTGGGCATTTTTTTGCTATTATTTCATTAGCTATGTTTTCTTCACCTTTTTCCTTCTGCTCATCTACTGGACTATCTGTAATACAAATATTTGTTCACTTTACGATGTCCCAAAATCTGGGCACAGAAGTGTTTTGCAGGCCTGTGATAGGGGAGCACAGTTGCTTGGTTGTACTGGGGGCATACCCAGCAGGGGCAAGACTATAAGACAGCTTTCCAGGGCCTTATTAGGGGTCCAGGGCCTTTGGTCAGGCCAGGCCATGTAATGTGGGGGGCAGGAGTGCTACATGGCTATTTCTCAGGTCCTGGGCAGGGGTGCCGGTAGGTATTCCACTACCCAGAAATGTATTAGCTGTTTGGAGGTTCAGGTGCCTTTCCAGCTTGGGAAATGGCATGTGGACAGTTTGGCTGGCTAAAGGGCGGATTTGCCCTGGCTGGGACTAGCACATTTTTCTCTAGCTGGAAATACAGTGGTGGGGGTTGATTTTCTTGCTGTGCAGACTAGAGTCACAGAGTCAATCCTGGACCCAAACTCTGTCCCTGTGGGTTTGACATAATAAAGATGGAGCCCCAGGGCTGGAGAGGTGCAGTGACTATTGCACCTCAGAGGAGGGTACATTCTAGAGCTGGCTTTGGTCTCAAAATGGTGTTGTGTGTAACAGGTTGGCTCACAGAGCATGGGCTGGGGATATGGTGTGGTGTACATCTTGTTCTACTAGTCTGGGACAGTACAACTGTGTGAATTCCCAGTAGATCTCCAAATTGGGTTTGGTGCTGGCAAGACTGAAATTTCCCTGTAGTAAGGTGTTTATAGTGGCAATGTGAGCTGGTGGAGATCCTCTAATTACCTCCAAAATTTCTGAGTTGGTTGGGCATGGTAGCTCACAGCTATAATCCCAGCACTTTAAGAGGCCAAGGTAGGAGAATTTCTTGAGCCCAGGAGTTCCAGACCAGCCTGAGTAACATAAAAAGAATGCATATCTACCTATAAAGTTAACAAAAATAACCAGGCACCTTGGTTCATGTCTCTAGTCCTTGTTATTGGGGAGACTAAAGTGGGAAGATTACTTGAGCCCCAGAGTTTGAGGCTGCAGTGAAGCATGATCACACCACTGCACTCAGCCTAGGCAAAAGGGAAAGACTGTGTCTTTAAAAACAAATGAACACAAAAGCCCCTCCTGTCTCTGGGATGATCCAATCCCTGTAAAAGGGAACGGACTGCAGAGGATGGGTGCCTCCATGCTGTCTTCCTGGATTTCTAACCAGTACAGGGACATCTTCACTCCCCTGCTGTATTTTAGCACTCTCTCTTTGACATACCAGTCAAATCTTAGCTGTTTAGTATTTGCCTTAGCTCTTTCTTGTGGGAGTGATGAGTGCCAGGAGTCTCTAGTCAGTTACCTTACTGACTGGCATTATTTAGTAACATAGTTTTTTATCAAGGTATGTTCATTGTCTTTTTAAAGACACAATGCTACTGAATATGCAATAGACTGCAATATAGTGTAAAAACAACCTTTTTTTTTTTTTTTTTTTTTTTTTTGGAGACAGAGTTTTGCTCTTGTCACCCAGGCTGGAGTGCAATGGTGCAATCCTGGTTCACTTCAACCTCCACCTCCCAGGTTCCAGCGATTCTCCTGCCACAGTCTCTCAAGTAGCTGGGATTATAGGAATGCGCCATCAACCCAGCTAATTTTGTATCTTTAGTAAAGATGGGGTTTCTCCATGTTGATCACTGGTTTCAAACTACCAACCTCAGGTGATCTGCCTGTCTTGGCCTCCCAAAGTGCTGGGATAGTAGGTGTTAGCCACAGTACCAGGACTGTAAACATAACTTTTATATGCACTGGGAGACCAAAAAAATGTGTGTGACTCACTTTATGGTGATATTGCCTTTATTACATGGTCTGGAATTAAATCTGTAATAACTCTAAAGTATGTCCAGTATATACTGATTTTCCTATACATACCTATCTATTATAAAGTAAAAGTTACTCATTAGACACTGTAAGAGATTAAACAAAGTAAGTATTAATGAAATAAATTAATTATAATAGTATTCCATCTTTACTGTTCTTGCACTTTGGGGCCATCATTAAGTAAAATAAGGGTTACTTGAACATAAGTATTGTGATACTGCAACAGTGGATCTGATAATCAAAATGACTACCAAGTGACAAATGGTGGAGATTTCATCACATTACTCAGAATGGCCACCACCTATCACTTATTAATTTTTTTCTGAAAGTTTTTGTTTAATATTTTCAGAGTGGAGTTGACTGTGGTTAGCTGAAACTGCAGAAATTAAAGTCATGGATAAGGGAGGAAGTACTGTATTGCAAATACATATACATGAAGATATAGATACAGGTATATCTATATTATCATTTCATCTGAAAAAGGGATAAGCATTCTGGAATTATAAAACCTCTTGACTTATGAAGCCCTATATAGTTTTAAACATTTGATGCTTCCTCCACCTGTTAATGGCTTTTTTACTTATGCTTTTATATTTTTCTTGTCACTGGATGATAATCTTTTCAATAAGTTTAAAATTTATACTTTTTTTTTTTAACTTCTAACCCAGCACTTTATTTTTTTTTTTTAACTTTCATTTTCAGTTTAGGGATACACATGCAGGTTTGTTATATAGGTAAACTTGTGTCATGCAGGTTGTTTGTATAGATTATTTCATCAACCAGGTATTAAGCCTATTATTCATTTTTTTTCCTCATTCTCTCCCTCCTTAACCCCCCATGCTCTGATGGGCCTAGTGACTATTGTTTCCTTCTATGTGTCCACGTGTTGTCATCATGTAGCTCCCACTTTTAAGTGAGAATATGTGGTATTTGGTTTTCTGTTCCTGTGTTAGTTTGCTATAAATAATAGCCTTCAACTCCATCTATGTTCTTGCGAAGGACATGATCTCTCCTTTTTAAATAGTTCCACAATGTTTCATGATGTATATGTACCACATTTTCTTCATCCAGTCCACCACTGATAGACATTTAGATTGATTTTATGCCCTTTCTATGGTAAATAAGCACTTCATAATTTGAAAATAATGTTAGTATAAAGAGTTTGTATCACTGTAAATCCATTTGCTATATTCTGACATAAATATATTGTCTTTTACATTATTATTGTTTATCCTCTTTACTGGCTGATTGCAATACAAAAAGCTTATGCATTCATGCTTATGGATGGGTACAATCAATACTGTGAAAATGACCATACTGCCCAAAGCAATCTACAGATTACATGCAATTCCCTAAACTACCATCATCATTATTCACAGGACTAGAAAAAAACAAATCCTAAAATTCTTATGGGACCAAAAAAAGAGCCCACATAGACCCAACAATACTGAAAAAAAATCTGGACACATCTCATTACCTGACTTCAAACTATATTACAAGGCTATAGTTACCAAATAGCATGGTACTGGCCATTGCATGTGTATATGAATACATTATTGTGGTTTTGATTTTCAATAATTAAAATCTCCATACTACCCAAAGGGAGCTTCAGATTCAATGTATTTCCTGCAAAATCTTAGCACTAGTTTTTACAGAAATAGAAAAAAAAAATCCTAAAAATTATATGCAATTACAAAAGACTTTAAATAGCCAAAGGAATCTTGAGAAAGAAAACAAAGCAGGAACCATCATATTTTCTGATTTCAACTAAATTACAAAACTACAGTAATTAAATAGCATGGTACTGGACTCAAGACAGACATACAGATGAATGGAACGGAATACGGAGCTTGGAAACAATCCCACATGCATATAGTCAAATGACCTTTCACAAGGATGACAAGAATATGCAATGGGGAAAAGATTATCCCTTCAACAAAACAAATGGTGCTAGGAAAAATTGAATATGCATATGAAAAAGAATGAAATTGGACCCATGTCTTATACCATATTAAAAAACCAACTCAAAATAGGTTAAAAGTTTAAACATAAAACCTGAAACTACCATCTCTATAAGAAAACATAAGGAAAATCTTTGGGACATTAGGCTTGGGAAGGACTTGCTGGATATGACATAAAAAGCCAAGCAACAAAACTAAAATTAGACAAGTAAGACTACATCAAAGTCAAAGACTTCTGCACAGTGAAGAAAACAATCAGCCAAGCAAAAAGGTAGCCCACAGAATAGGAGTAAATATTTGTAAATGATATATCTAATAGGAGATTAACATCAAAATATATAAACTCAATAGCAACAATAACAATAATCTTTTAATATAGGCAAAGGACTTGAACACAGTTTTTTCCCAAGAAGACATACAAATGGCCGACAGTTGTATGAAAAGATGTTCAACATCAGTAGTCATCAGGGAAATTCAAATCTGAAACATTTGAAATCAGAGGCCAAATAACTGTATTCATGCAATAAGTAGCAGCATGCGGTGCCTTATTCCAGAATCATTTACTTCTGATTATTAAGTAAATCATCATGTTGCTGTTTTGAAACAGGAGATAATTGGGGCATATTCCTCTTGGGACATTGCCTGTAGATTTCATCAACGGTTGATTACAAAGATATAAACAATCTAAATTGGTCATACTCATAGAGTACCTAAAACTGCACGTGTTGTTCCACAGGTAAGAGAAAATTTCAGATAATTTCAAGACTATTTTAGAAGGTAGAACCTACAATATCAAAAGAAACTATGTTGCTTTGTAGTAAACTGTTTAGGTACTAAACACCTACAACAAAACACTTCAGTTCTGGACTATTGCATATGTGAATCAAGTGTATTCTTTAAAATATGATTTATTTAGAGTTATGCCTAAGAATTAAAAACCAACACTTACTAGAAAACAAGAAAAAATAGAAAATATTGAGTTTGTACTTGTAGAGGTAAATAACAGAGCTTCTAACAGAGTGTATGCTTTAATTTTTCTGATAGATAAAGATAGTTCAAAGTAAGATCATGAATTTATCAATAAATATCAATAAAGGACAAAACATTTGACATTTTCATTTATGTGGGGTCTTATATTTTGAGGTAATAAGGAAAATAATCAATAATTATTTTAAATTTGTTTTCTGGAGTTTCATCTAGAAGTCATTTCAGATTATTACTTATTTTATGTTTCTCTAGATTTAATGGTTTAAAAATACAAATACACCAAGAATCACATTTTGCTTTATCTTTATTTTCCTGAGGTCAGCAGAAGGGTAGGAGGACAAGTGTTCCAGTTGCAGAATGAAGCCACGTATAATATGAGCCCATGAAAAAATGTAAAAATTTCATGTGTAATGAGAGAAACCCGGGATTGAATCTTGGCTATGGAAATTATTAGCTATGAAAGTTGCTTTAGGTGAAATAGGTAATGTGCACAAAAACTCTGTTTTTACAGCAAGTGCGAAATAAATGTGACTATTATTTAGCAAACTTAGTGTTTCATCAATACATTCATGATATTTGAAGTTTTCTGCCTTCCATTAAAATTTGATTCATAGAAGTAGATTTACATTAATTTTAAAAGTCGATTCTATATTATTAAATCTTCAAGAATCATAGTCATATTCTTTTTGTAACTCTGAATCTTTGACCCTGTGCTAATATTAACTTAGTTTTTACCCAATATAACTTCTTTTGGCATCTAGTAGAAATAGCTGTCTCAGGAGAAAGTTAGTTGATGTATCTTATTTGAACAAAGCAAAATTAAGACAACGGCAATGTAGGAAATGGGATTGTGATAATTTGAATGTTTATTTTTGGAGTAAAATAATCAAATAATTCACAAAACTTCTTCATTCTCCAAAGAATAATTCAGAGATATTTGAGTGAGCAGAGGAAAGAAAATCATAATTGTTCATTGGATTTAAAATCTTGATAGGGACATGGATGAACCTGGAAGCCATCATTCTCAGCAAACTGACACAGGAGCAGAAAATCAAACACTGCATGTTCTCACTCATAGGCAGGTGTTGAACAATGAGAATACATGGACACAGGGAGGGGAGCACTACACACTGGGGTCTGTTGGAGGGAAATAGGGGAGGGACACCAGGGGGTGGAGAGTTGGGGGGGATGGCATGGGGAGAAATGCCAGGTATAGGGAAGGGGGAGGAAGGTAGCAAATCACACTGCCACGTGTATACCTATGCAACAATCTTGCATGTTCTTCACATGTACCCCAAAACCTAAAATGCAATTAAAAAAATAAATAAAATAAATCTTGATAGAATACTCTGTACAACCAACCTAAATCAGCCTATTCTATAATCAGTTATTTTCCATATTCAATTTTATTAATGTAATTTTCCTTCAACATTTACTCCAATCTTGTAAAATAACTATTAATATTCTCATTCTATACATAAGTAGACTATAGCAAATCATTTTGCACAATTGCTAAAAGTTCTAAACTTCTGGCATTGTATTCCAACACTCCGTCCCCTGATATACTCTCTTGTGTGTTTGGATGCCAGAGGATTTTTTTTTTTAATTGTACTTTAGGTTCTGGGGTATGTGTGCGGATCATGCAGGATTGTTGCATAGGTACATACATGGCAAGGTGGTTTACTGTCTCCATCCCCCCGTCACCTATATCTGGCATTTCTCCCCATGTCACCCCTCCCCAACCTCCCCACCCCCCGCTGTTCCTCCCCCTGCAGTGTGTGATGCTCCCCTCCTTGTGTCCATGTGTTCTCATTGTTCAACACCTGTCTATGAGTGAGAACATGCGGTGTTTGACTTTCTGTTCTTGTGTCAGTTTGCTGAGAATGATGGTTCCCAGATTAATCCATGTCCCTACAAAGTACACGAACTCATTTTTAATGGTTGCATAGTATTCCATGGTGTATATGTGCCACATTTTCTTTGTCCAGTCTATCATTGATGGGCATTTGAGTTGATTCCAGGTCTTTGCTGTTATAAACAGTGCTGCAATGAACATACAGTTGCATGTGTCTTTATAATAGAATGATTTATAATTCTTTGGGGGTATTTTTTAAGCCACTCTTTTATGTGTGTTTTAATATTATTTAATATGAAAACAGCTAATGCAATTCAATGGTACATTAACCAGTAGATCTGATGATTTTAGAAACAGAGTAAGTCCAGCCAACTAATGAACATCCATTTCTTCCATTAGATTCTGCAGTGAGTGGCATGAACATGACTGACCAGTTTGTCACTTTCCTTTGATTCACTACTAGAAAATTATGCACTGCTGAAAATATACTGTACATTATACACAAGAGCACAGTTAACACCCTCTTGAGTCATGGTATTGTTCATTCTTTTTGTCATAATATGAACTGTAATTTTATTAATATCTTCAAGTTTGTTCTAGATTTCAACATGAAGAATGTCACCGAAGTTAACATGTTTGTACTGAAGGGCTTCACAGACAATCTTGAACTACAGATCATCTTCTTCCTCCTGTTTCTAGTAATCTATGTCTTAACTGTCATGGGAAATTTAGGACTGATTGTACTGGTCACTGGGTATTCCCAGCTCCACAACCCCATGTACTATTTTCTTAGTGTTTTATCGTTCTTGGATGCCTGCTATTCCACAGTTGTCACTCCAAAAATGTTGGTCAATTTTCTGGCAAAAAATAAGTCCATTTCATTTATTGGATGTGGAGCACAGATGCTTCTCTTTATTACTTTTGGAACCACAGAATGCTTTCTCTTGGCTGCAATGGCTTATGATCGCTATGTAGCCATCTACAACCCGCTCCTGTATTCAGTGAACATGTCACCCAGAGTCTACGTGCCATTCATCACTGCTTCCTACATTGCTGGCATTCTGCATGCTACTATACATACAGTGGCTACATTTAGCCTGTCCTTCTGTGGATCCAATGAAATTCGGCATGTCTTCTGTGATATCCCTCCTCTCCTTGCTATTTCTTGTTCTGACACTCACACAAACCAGCTTCTAATCTTCTGCTTCGTGGGTTCTATTGAGATAGTCACTATCCTGATTGTCCTGATCTCCTATTTTTTCATTCTATTGGCCATTCTGAAGATGCATTCCGCTGAAGGGAGGAGGAAAGTCTTCTCCACCTGTGGGGCTCACCTAACTGGAGTGTCAATTTATCATGGGACAATCCTCTTCATGTATGTGAGACCAAGTTCCAGCTATGTTTTGGAGCATGACATGATAGTGTCCATATTTTACACCATTGTCATTCCTATGCTGAATCCCATCATTTACAGTTTGAGGAACAAATATGTAAAAGATGCAATAAAAAAAATGTTTGGAAAAAATCAGGATATCAATAAAGTATACTTTCAAACTGAAAAATAGATTTAAAAAAGTTAAGAGTGATACTCTGTACCTCAGTACCAAGAGCTTGTCATTGTGGTGTTATGCTGTCTTTCATCCAGAATTCCCATAGCCCTTGTCACAGTCGTTTGTTATAATGTTGGGTGTGTTAGGCCTCAGGGGCAGGCCTTCTACCTTCTCCTGCCCTCCTTTCACTTGCCCCAGCGCAGGATTCCAATGTTTGCCTTACTGATTGTGAGTCTCTGGAAGCAGGACAAGTCAGAGAAATTTGAAGCATGAGAAGGATTTAGCCTGCTGTTGTTGGTTTTGATGCTGGAGGGGTTCCAGACAAGGACCACAGAGTAGCTACAAGTAGCTAAAAGCAAACAGCTAACAGCCAACAAGGAAACAGCCATCTGTCTTACAACCACAAGGACCTGAATTTTGCCAACAATAGGAATGAGACTGGAAGATGATCCCAAGCCCCAGCCAGCTGACACATTGGTTTTAGCCTTGTGATGCCCTGAGCTGAGATCCCAGTCACACCATCCGGGATTTCTGACCTATAGAACTGTGAGATAATAAACAGATATTGGTTTAAGCTGC
>NW_016107937.1:607789-610319 GCF_001604975.1 Cebus imitator
AAAAAAAAAAAAAAAAAAAAAAAAAAAAAAAGACTCTCCCATGAGAGAGTACCACCCTATGCCCTAGGGGAGGGAATGCTGATGCCTTGAAGCTCCCATAAAACCTAGGAGGATAGGATTCAGTGAGCTTCTGGATGGCAGAACAGGTGGAAATTCCTAGAGGGTGACAGTTAGGGAGGGTATGGAAGTTCTGCATCCCTTTCCTTATACCTTGCTCTACACATCCCTTCATCTGTATCCTTTGCAATATCCTGTATAATAAGCAAGTTATGTTTCCCTGACTTTTGTGGGCTGCTTCAGTAGTTTAATAATACCCAAAGAGGGGGTCATGGGATCTCCAACTTGAAGCTGGTTGGTCAGAAGTTCCAGGGACCTGGACTTGTGATATCCCTCCTCTCCTTGCTATTTCTTGTCCGAAACTCACACAAACCAGCGTCTACTTCAAGTGTTGTTGGGAGGCAGTTTTGAGGACTGAACCTTCAACCTATGGGATCTCCAGGTAAATAGTGTTGCAAATGAATTAGGGGACACCAAGTTTGTGTCTACTGCATGGTGTGGGAGGAAGAAATCCCCACACATTTGGTCACTGAAGTTGTTGATGATTATTGTGGTATGACAGTACAAGAAAAGCCTGGTTAGCAAGAGTTTTTCCTAGACAATAATGAAAATGTTTATTAGTGTAATTCTGTTTTTTTCTTGAATGTTTTAAAATAAAGGTCATAGGTGGCCCTGTATCTATGCTGTTCTTACATGTAGAAAAATCTGTTATCTATTTTCTTTTTACTATGTTTATATATTGATATATATACACACATATTTTGCATATGTATACATGTACATGTATTCACATATAGATGTACATATATGCTGATAGTAATTGACATACAAAAAAATGCACATTCACAGGCATTTATGTATGTAATCTTTACTTAAAAATGTATATTATTTTCTTTCATCTCCATATAAGATATATTTTGCTAAAATGTGATTAATACGTTTAAATCACACTTCAAAAATACAAATATAGAGCATCTCCTCCCACAAATATTTTTACCCAATACCTCTGGATTTATTTTCTCCTATTTGGAGGCTGTCTTCTCTCACACTACATGGTTCTTTCCTTCAAAAGTCAAAAGTAAGTTATGGTCATTGACATTCATCATATGTGCATGCCAAATCATGCAAATGAGGACAGCCCCTGTGTGTGTGTGTGAGTATGTGTGTATGTGTGTGTGTTTGTGCTTGTGTGTATGTATGATTTGGAATAGAAGAGATATTTAAATACCACTTAAAATCAGAAAGATTGTTAAATTTTATTCTTTAAAAATTGTGAAGTCTACATGATAAAAAGTACCAAAAATATAAGAAAAGGCCAAGCGACAGACTTGGGAAAATGGAAACAATTATCCATTTGTTGAATTAATTCATAATAAAGTTTATAGCACAATGCATAAAATATACATAGAGAAAATTTGTAAAGAATGAAATCTTATGGACAATGTATACACATCGATAATAATCTAGAAAATGTAAACATTAAATGATAGAAAACACTCAAACACTTTTGGGTAATTTGCTAGCAAATACAAACTAAGGTGAGTTTACTAAATTTGAAACTTCTATAAACTAAAAGCTTTCATGAACTAATTAAACAATTTCAATTCATGTATCAGACACAATTTATTATCAAGAATACACACCAGTTACATGGGCGAAAAAAAAATTCGGACTTAATTTAAAAAGACACACAACATGTAAAATTATATCTAAACTCATTTAAAAATAATACATTGAGGTAAAATTCCCATGTGATAAAATTAATTATTTAACGGAATAATTCAGTGGCAATTATTACATTCACAATGTTGTGTAACCACCACCTATGTCTAGCTCCAGAACACTTCCATCACTATGAAGTACACCATAAGTAGTTTCTCCCCAATTCTCACTTACTCCAGCCCCCGACAATCTGTGCTCCATCTCTGTATTTTCCTATTCTGGATATTTTCTATAAAGAAATCATAGAAAAGGTGACCTTTGTTGCCTGTTCTGCTTTCACTTAACATAATGTTTTCAAAAATTATTTGAAAACATTTCATGCCTGTTGTAGCATGAGTTGATTTTTCATTTATTTTATTTTATTTTATTTTATTATTTTTTAAGACAAAGTCTTGCTCTGTTGCCAGACTAGAATGCAGCGGCGGGATCTCAGCTCACTGCAACCTCTGACTCCCTAGTTAGAGCAATTCTCCTGCCTCAGCCTCCTAAGTAGCTAGGATTATAGGTATGTGCCACCACGCCCAGCTAGTTTTTATATTTCTAGTAGATATGGGGTTTCACCATGTTGTTCAGGATGGTCTTAATCTGCTTACCTAATGATTCGCCTGCCTTGGCTTTCTAAAATGCTGGTATTTCATTGTAATTCTTATTTACAATTCTCTAATAACTAATGTTGAGTAACTTTCATGTGTTTATTGGGCATTTGTTTGTCTCTCTGGAGAAATTTTTATTCAAGTATGTTTGTCATTTT
>NW_016107937.1:610532-618673 GCF_001604975.1 Cebus imitator
GCCTCGGCCTCCCAAAGTGCTGGGATTACAGGCTTGAGCCACCGCGCCCGGCCTGTTTGTCATTTTTAAGTAGACTACTAAGGTTATTTGACTCCTTAATGTTCAGTTGTAGTTTTTTGACGTATTCTAGCTATTCAATACCTATTAAATGTATTTGAATATATTTTCTTCTACTATTTAGGTTGTCTTTTCACTGTCTTGATAATGTCCTATGACAAACAAATACGTTTAATTTTGATGTAGTTTGATTGATCTATTTTTTGTTATTGTTGCTTGTAGCTTGGGTATAATGTTTAGAAATCTATTGACAAACACAGAGAAGATCATAAAGACTATCTCTCACATTGTCTTCTAAGAGTTTTATAATTTTACTCTTGTATTTAGGGTGTTGATTTGAAGTTAATTTTTGTGTAAAACTAGATGTAGTGGTTCTACTTCATTATTTTGTGTGTAGTTATCAGTTGTCCAGTAGGCTAAATGTATTTTTAATTATTGTTTAAACGTTCAAAGTAAATTTTAATGATATTTCATTGTTTCCTTTTACTTAGCAAAATAGGAACTTCCTTGCATGATTAAAACTGCTAGAGGTCTGAATAGGAAAATACTACCAATTTTTTCTTGGCTATATGAACATTAAATATTTACAAATGTAAATATTAAGATATGTTATAAATAGAAATACTAAAACATTTTTGTTGAATTGACTAGATTTGAAAATATTGACACTATATGGCTTAGTAATTTCCAAGTGTCATCTAAGTGTATAGACTTGATAGAATATTGTATGAGAGAAAAATGAGGACTCAAAAAGACGTGAATTACATTATTTCATCTAATATAGAAGACATAACACAGCTAAATTTTTTACCTAGTTTAAATGCATAAACAAATCTATGTCAAGATATTTAAATAAAATAACATTATTTCAAGAAAAAATAAGTCAATCAAAAATTATATAAACATCTTAAATTCACTTCTGTAAATGTAAAACTACATAACTAGAAATGATACATATCATTTATATACCAAAAATACAATAGTAAATTGATTTTATTTTAAAAACCAGATGGTATTTATTAACCTTGAAAACATTGTTTTAAGTAAAATAAGTCAGTCCCAGGAGGACCAATACTCTATGATACCACTTATATAAGGTATGCAAAATAATCAAATGCATAAAAGCACAGAGGAGAATTGGAGTTTCCAGGTGCTGGGAAAAGGGGGCAGGCACAAATGGAGAGTTACTATAAAACAGGCATAGCATTTCAGTCATGCCAGAGGACTAAGTTCCAGAGATGTCCTGTATTTATCTATTTTTTGTTATTGTTATCCCTATAGGTAATATTGCTGCAATGGATAGTTCCAACTTTTTAAGATGATAAATCTCATGGTAAATGTTCTTAAAAATATAAGGACTTGAAAAGAGAATAAAAGGTTGTGATAGTCAAAAATGGTTAATTTTGAATAAAATGGAAGAAATGGAAATGGGAGAAGTTGGATAAGTGAAAATTAGATTGTATTTATTGATGCATTATTTTAAAATAAGGCATATAATATAAAACTATTGATTAATTTGGGTGAGAGAAATACAGTGTCTAGAAGGTAATTATAGACATAACTTTTGCACCTACAATGCTTACAGACTAGAAAATTCCACACAAAAAGTAAAAAAAAAAAAAGTAAATCCATCAGTATTTATGAGGCTTCTATATGCTTTGAGGGAAGATCACAGGCTCATATAAAAAACATATTTTCCATCCAAATAATTTTAATTAATCACTAGAAATAAGACCAAATATATGATGAGCGTAAGAAGAATTTTAATTAATACTTCTCCTTGTCACATTAAGAAATCAATTAAAAATTGATATTCATTTTTTCTAATCACTCATTCACACGTTAAATTTATGTTTTATATCACCTGGTTTTTTCTTTTTTACTTATTTGCAGGAGTTGCTCTTGATGCAGAATGGGGGCTTTACATTTAGTTCTGTTCCCAATATTTATATTAAAATTGACCATTGGAAACAGAATTCTGTGCTGCTTTCTAACTATTAATTTTTTTCATCCCAGGGCCAACAGCATCAATTCCCTATTTATATACAGGTAATTGCATTCTTTTTTTATTCAATGGGATTATCTAAGTAAGTCCCTAGGCAATCTTCACATTTTCACTCTTTCGGTAAAGTTTTGAATGGAATCTTGGCTAATGAATGTTGTTTGTCTTTCTCTGGGGAATCAGATTTTTATTTGGAAAATCTTATTGTCATGCTTGGGGACTGCGACCTAGAAACAAATATATTCAGCATGAAGGCCTTCAGAAACTTCAGACACTTAAAAAACTCTAGCATGCTTTGAGCAGGAGCCTTGGGTCTGGGCCTCGCCAGATATCTCTACACGGGTAAGTTACACCAAATATTTTACTTCTTACTAAGCTTCATGTAAGAATCAATTATCTTTGAGGATTTAACCCTGATTTAAATCAGACTCAGGGCTGAAATGATATCTTTTGTCTTCTGTTCCAAGTAACTCAAATATCTGCCCACTGATTTCTCAGTGGAAGTGACAGTAATATAACATAAACAGTAGTATCCAGCATCTTTATTGATAAACTAGACTGCTTGAACATTTCTACCAAATAATGAATAGTCATTATTGTTAGTATATTCCACTTTAATATGAGTAATGATTTTTTTTCTGCCTTAGAACTGAGATGTTTAGAGAGAACTCTATACCATAAGGGAAGTGTCATAAGTGTCTCCAATGCATATGATTTGATGTTTCAAAGAAAGGCTTTCAAAAGTACTTGACACTAATAAAAATGAACTTTTTCTTCTTGCACTCCCTGGGGTGAAAAATCCTAGGATGAAAACATTCCCTGGTACCAATAATCAATCTTTCTGATGGACACCAAAAACTCATGTTGAAATTCAGTGATTGTCTCAAACCAGACCCATGTCTCAACAAGCGTAACACAAATTCCACAATTAGATATCAATGAAATATAGTCACAAAATCATCTCAGAAGCTATTTAAGAGTTAATTTGCAATATGTTACTTTAACCAAAGGGTGACACTTTTTAAAGAGAAACATATTAAAATTATTAACATTAGGTATATTTTTATGTTGAGATTCATAATATTGGAAGACCTATAAAATATTTCTTTTCAAAAACTAATTTTAAAAACCTTTTGTGAAAAATTATAGTAGCCTTTAACAGGAAAATTCTAACTCAAAACTATTCCAGAAAAAGAAAACCCAACAGGAGAAAACTGGGTCTGTTCTAAGGGCTCTTTATGTCAATGGCATATACTTACTGAAATAAAAATCAACTCCAGCTCTGCCTCAGCCATGCTTCAGAAGAGGAGAAATTAATAATAAATAAGATATTAAATATTTGTAAATTCTCTTTCTTTCGTAAGCTAATTGCACAAATTCAGAGTAGCCAATAAATAATTGCTGTTGTTCATGATGTTGTTTTTTGTTGCTAAATGAAGGATATCTATGGAATACACGTCAGAATGAATAATGCATTGAGTTGCTTTGTGTGCAGCAACCAAACAGGAAATATTTTGATCAAAGTAATTGTTAGCACAATGTTTTACATCATAAGCTTGCCTGCTTATAAGATATACAGTTATTTTTAGGTGCAGTGGCAAGAAGCAAAAGATAGAGAAGCTGCACATACTCAGATCAGCTTCCCAGCCTCAAATTTGATGTATTTAATAATGTATCAGAACAAAGAAACACTGAAGATTTAAGAGACAATCTGATTGCAAGACAGCATGTTTTATTTGTTAAAAAAGTAGGTAGGTATTGTGTGTTCCAGCTTTTAAAAAAATTTGCAGTATCATAATTCATTTGCTATTTCTATATCAATTGTAAAAACACTCAGTAAGGTAGAATGAATTATCAGCTGAAATAGGAACTTGCATCAAAAATTATTCAAAGCACACTAATAACAAAAACTGAAGGTAACATTCATTTTGCATTCACTTGGTACCAGGCTCTGTAAAAACAAATCTATTTATGTGCATTATCTCATTTAATTTTAATAATACAAGAATATAATGTCTGGTAAAAATCACCTAGCTATTAATTGGTAGACTAACACAAACCAAGCAATCACATAAACAAAATCACAAAAACAAAATCATAAAACCACTAAGTTTAGACCAATGTCTTACATAGTCTTTTTTGAGTTGTTTTACTTCACCAAGACTCAATTTTTTTTATTAGACCTGAAAATAATTACCATCTACCTATATTCTAGGGTACTCCTGCAGAACGAGATAACTCTTTCAAAATTTCTAGCATAATTCTCTCACTTTCTAAATAAATATTAATCGTCTTCCCCACTTGATTTTCTATACAAGTATAATAAGTCAAGGGTATGAAACTTTAACAAATAAAAGTTGTAAGCCATAAGAATATAAAAAAGCAACTTTTAACAATTTAAAATGAAAACGTATAAGCTAGAAATGGAAGGGAGAGTAGGGCTTCTGGAACAAAATAGTAGAGAAGAGTCTGAGTAAGGGAAGCCATAATGATAGGACAGGACCAGTCCATTTAGTAGAAGTAATGAAATGTGATTAAGTAAAGAGGATTCTGACTTTCAGAATTACACTCAGAAAGAACAATATTGAAGTGTAGGCCTACTTCTGTGCAGCTAATGCAACATTATGTAGTAGAAACTGATAAAGTAAAATCCAGAATACTCAAAATGTTTCCCATAGAAACGTTAAAATTCCCAAGGGTTATTAATGACAAGGTATGAGCTGGAAAAGTCACCAGTGAAAGCTAAAAAAAAGATAACTGGTGGTCACTCTGTCTCACCAATTTTTTAAAGGCTACTCTCTCTTATCATTCGAAATACAAACAGAAACACACAAATAAAAATTGTAAGTAATAAATTACATGTTTATATATGTGTATATATATTCATCAATATCAAATGCTAATATGTGCATATAATATATGTGAGTATACATTAATATCAACTGCATATATATTCATTCAATATCATATGCTAATATAGTTGATGTATGCATAATAAGACATATCATAAAATAAATAAATATGTATTCACTCAATATAAACTATATCCAATAGTGAATACATAAATGGCTTGTTAAGACAGTTTTAAGACTTAATTGTCTGGTGAATTTTTATTTCTGAAGTTTATGAAACATGGGGAGAAAAATAATTAGGTTCTGAAACTTTTAAGGGTTTGTCAAAAAATATAAACTGATTTCAAATGAAATATTTAACCACCTAGTGTCTAATAGAAACATCAATATTATTATCCACTAATTTATTTCAATTTTTTCAGATAAAAGATGAGGGCAACAATATAAATGGCTTTAGGAAATCTCACATGGGTGACGGAGTTTATTCTTGTGGGAGTTTCAGATGATCCGGAGCTCCAGATTCCCCTCTTCCTGGTCTTCCTGGTGCTTTATGTGCTGACCATGGCAGGGAACCTGGGCATCATCACCCTCACCAGTGTTGACCCTCAACTTCAAACACCCATGTACTTTTTCCTCCGACACTTGGCTATCATCAATCTTTGCAATTCTACTGTCATTGCCCCTAAAATGCTGGTTAACTTCCTGGTTACCAAAAAAATCATATCTTACTATGGATGTGCAGCCCAACTGGGTGGATTCTTGGTTTTCATTGTGGCTGAGATTTTCATGCTGGCTGCAATGGCCTATGACCGCTACGTGGCTATTTGCAACCCTCTGCTCTACGCGGTAGTGGTGTCTCCAAAGCTGTGTTGTCTGCTGGTGTCCCTCACATACCTTCAGAGTCTTATCACAGCACTGACTGTCTCTTCCTGTGTGTTCTCTGTGTCATACTGTTCTTCCAACATCATCAACCATTTTTACTGTGACAATGTCCCTTTGCTAGCACTGTCCTGTTCTGATACTTCCATTCCAGAAACAGCAGTGTTTACCTTTTCAGGGACCAACTTGTTTTTCTCCATGACTATTGTCATAATATCCTACTTCAACATTGTTGTTACCATTTTGAGGATACATTCCACAGAAGGACGACAGAAAGCCTTTTCCACTTGTGCTTCTCATATGACAGCTGTGGTTGTGTTCTATGGGACTCTCCTTTTCATGTATTTACAACCAAGGACTAATCACTCATTAGATACTGACAAAATGGCCTCGGTCTTCTACACCCTCGTGATACCAATGTTGAACCCCCTAATTTACAGCCTCAGGAACAAGACCGTGAAGGATGCACTAAAGAGGTTCCTAGAAAACCCATGCTGATCACTCAAACTAATGTAAATTTAAAGCTAAAACTATATTCCTTCAGTGCTTTTCATTTTTTTTGAATATTGTTATTGTTTTTTTTTAATGTGGCAAGAAATTGTTAGAAATTCCATTTATTTCAGTGGGATATGTTTAATTGTTGTTATGTCAACCTCACATACCCACACAAGAAAACAATGTCAATGTGAAATAAAGGTAGTGTATGGAAATAAACTATAGTTATAACATTTTTAGGAAGGTTGGAAACATACCCAATCTGAGGACTGTGTGATTCAGATCAATTCAGATCTGCACATTAACCTATATGTGCAGATCAAACAAAATGTTAAATTAGACACGTAGAAAGAACCAGAAGTAAATTCCCCTGAAAAGACATGCCTCAGAGATAGAGGTAAGGCTGCCTTATCCAAATCAGATTCCTAACAAATTCAAGAGCTTCTACCAAAAAAAGGGAGGCTCAGCCTGAGAAAAGACTCACGAGGATGAAGCTGTGGAGGTGGAAACCTCAAAGGGCTCAAGTGAGTACTGCACACAGGTTCCAAGAATTACTGTTTCTCACAGTAGTAATCTTTTTCAGTTCTCATTTCTGACACCACTTACATAAACCTAAACAACAAACCAAGACAGGCTCCCTGAAGGAAAATGATTTTTATTTGGGAAAAGGCATTGAAATGGGAATACATGCCAAACTATGTGTGTATTCAGAGAGGTAAGAGAAGAAAAGGATTTTAAAGGAACAAATGCGGGAGGCGGGTTGGGGGGGCAACATAATTGTTTTGAGATCATTATTCTTGGCTGCAAACATCAATGATGATGATGATGCCAGTTTAAGGTTGAACAAGCAGTTGCTGAGCAGATGTCCTTGCAGAATTATTTTTGTGTGGGTAAAATTGTGGTAGCCTTTGTGCAAGGCTGTGGTTTCTGCAAGTCCTTTGCAATCATTTTTAAAAATCAGATATATAAGTATTACAACTCCTCCTTCACAGACTTCCCTAGCTCTGTCAAGGTTGATTTTCTGTTTTTGTTTTTTAAATGAGCAACTTTCATTTGATTCTGATAGTTCTCACACATTTTTCAACTTTTACCTGTCTCTGTTATAATCTGTGGTTTTCTTGCTGTTGTTTTTGACATGGATTATTCTTAATGCAGCTTTCTATTTAAAATCCAGGCCAGTATTTGGATTACTTAACAAAATAATGCATTAAAAGAAGTAAAAGAATTTTAGCTTCATAAAGCTTAACATGATGTGGTTATTTATTAAAATTCCTTACAATTTGTATAATCACTACATATTCATAAGTTGGGTATCAGGAGTGCAAAATTCAAGTGTCCTGATTGTGAAATGCATATTATAAGTATAATATTGAAATGAGTCTATCCTCATTTAAATAAATTAAATTTGTTATTTGAATCAGAGACCCCCCTCCAGGAGAGTTTTCACAGAGCTGTTTTTTTATGAACAAGTGTAGAGAACATACAAAGTTGTTAATTGTGATACGTATAGAAGTAAGGAATTGATAACTAACTGAATACCTATTACAATGAAAAGAAACATACGTTAAATGAAGTTAGACCTAGATTATAATAATTTTTCCAACAAAATTTGGAAAACCATTGGCTGTCTGTAGTAAAATCAATATGGTTCAAAAACATATAGTTGAGTGAGAACCTAGAATACCAGAATTAGATCCATAACACCATGTGTGTTCATCTTACAACATACATTATATCTACTTTATAAGAATATTCCGTGGCCGGGCGCGGTGGCTCACGCCTGTAATCCCAGTACTTTGGGAGGCCGAGGCGGGTGGATCACGAGGTCAAGAGATCGAGACCATCCTGGTCAACAT
>NW_016107937.1:618797-638503 GCF_001604975.1 Cebus imitator
GCACTCCAGCCTGGGTAACAAGAGCGAAACTCCGTCTCAAAAAAAAAAAAAAAAAAAAAAAAGAATATTCCTTTATAAGAGCACATATCCAACTTTGTTATTTGTATACACCAACAACAGACAGAGAGCCAAATCATGAGAAAACTCTCATTCACAATTGCTACAAAGATAATAAGATACGTAGGAATACAACTAACAAAGGATATGAAGGACCTCTTCAAGGAGAACTACAAACCAGTGCTCAAGGAAATAAGAGAGGACACAAACAGATGGAAAAACATTCCATGCTCATGATTAGGAAGAATCAATATTGTGAAAATGGCCATATTGCCTAAAGTAATTAGGAGATTCAATGCTATCCCCATCACGCTATCATTGACCTCCTTCACAGAACTGGAGAAAACCACCTTAAACTTCATTTGGAACCAAAAGAGAGCTTGCATAGTCAAGACAATTCTAAGCAAAAGAACAAAGCTGGAGGCATCATGCTACCTAACTTCAAACTATACTACAAGGCTACAGTAATCAAAACAGCATGGTACTGGTACCAAGACAGAGATATAGATCAATGGAACAGAACAGAGGTCTCAGAAATAATGCCACACATCTACAACCATCTGATCTTTGACAAACGTGACAAAAACAAGCAATGGGAAAAGGATTCCCTGTTTAATAAATACTGTTGGGAAAACTGGCTAGCCATGTGCAGAAAGCAGAAACTGGACCCCTTCCTTACACCTAACACAAAAATTAACTCCAGATGGATTAAAGATTTAAACGTAAGACCTAATGCCATACAAACCCTACAAGAAAACCTAGGCAATAGAATTTAGGACATAGGCATAGGGAAGGACCTCATGACTAAAACACCAAAAGCATTGGCAACAAAAGCCAAAATAGACAAATGAGATCTAGTTAAACTTAAGAGCTTCTGCACAGAAAAAGAAGCAATCATTAGAGAGAATTGGCAACCAACAAAATGGGAAAAGATTTTTGCAAGCTACCCATTTGACAAAGGGCTAATATCCAGAATCTACAAAGAGCTAAAACAGATTTAAAAGAAAAAAACAAACAAACCCCTTCAAAAATGAGGAAAAGATATGAACAGACACTTTCAAATGAAACATTTATGAAGCCAATAAACATATAAAAAATGATCATCGTCACTGGTCATTAGAGAAATGCAAATCAAAACCACATTGAGATGCCGGCTTACACCAGTTAGAATCACAATCATTAAAAAATCCGGAGACAACAGATGTTAGAGAGAATGTGGAGAAATAGGAACACTTTTACACTGTTAGTGGGAGTGCAAATTAGTTCAACCATTGTCGAAGACAGTGTGGCACTTCCTCAAGGACCTAGAAAGAGAAATACCATTTGACCCAGCAATCTCATTACTGGGTATATACCCAAAGGATTATAAATCGTTGTATTATAAAGACACACACACACATATGTTCATTGCGGCACTGTTTACGATAACAAAGACTTGGAACCAACCCAAATGCCCAACAATGATAGACTGGACAAAGAAAATGTGGCACATATATACCATGGAATACTATGCAACCATAAAAAAGATGAGTTCATATCCTTTGTAGGGACATGGATAAATCTGGAAACCATCATTCTCAGCAAACTGACAGAAGAACAGAAAACCAAACAACACATGTTCTCACTCATAGGTGGATGTTGAACAATGAGAATACATGGGCACAGGGAGGAAAACATCACACACTGGGGTCTGTTGGGGGGTAGAGGAGTAGGAGAGGGAAAGGAGGGTGTGGGAAGGATGGGGAGGGGTAACATTGGGAAAAATGCCTGATGTAGGTGACCAGGGGATGGAGACAGCAAACCACAATGGCATGTGTACCTATGCAATAATTCTTCAAGATCTGCACATGTACCCCAGAACTTAAAGTACAATAAAAAAAATATATGATATCAAGATCAGATTCATATTGTTTAGGATTTTCACATAAATCCAGTGATTTCTGGGGCCTGTTTTGTCCATAGAAGTTGTATCATCTGGGGATGCAGGTTCCATAGGGTCTTTCCTAGGCTGGCTCGAGCATTTCCTTCTTTCCATCATTTGATAAGGATGTAATCCCCAGGCTGGTGCTGGTGTACTGAAAATTCTAGGGGTGGTGCCTGTGCTAAGAGTTCTTTCATAATGTTTATTAAAGAACAGGTTAGTGCTATAAGAAAAATCTGTTGTACTTAATTTTAACATCTAGTTTACAGAAAAACTGGATGATATTTCTTTAACTTTAGCCAGTATGATTACACACAGAATTTCTTTTACAATTAACATTTTAAAATTCGCTTGCACCTTCAAAACACAAATTATACAACATTTCTTGCATAAATTTCTTTTTATAACATTTTTACAACTGTCACAGACAATCTTCAACATGCCTTAATTTTCAGACTTTGTTTTACAACCTTCCTTACTAAAGGTGCATTCATATATCTTTAACTTTCTTAGCATTTCTTTTTCCTCCTCCTATGTTACCTCTCTTGTTTGACTTACTTTTTGTGTTTCTCTCTGATCCCTGTCTCTTCTAGTCTCTCTCTCGCTCATTCATTTCCTCTATTTTTCTCTCCATTGTTTCTGCTTCTGTCTCACAAGACCTTAGCAAAGTGATTTCCTACAGCTGATTGCAATTTTTCATCTAAATTTAGAAAATTAAGGGTAAATAAGGCTTGTTGTATTTCCTCAATTTCTCTTTTTGTGGCAGGGGTTAAACATCTGAGAGAATCTAGGGCTGTATTGCCTTTTAGGATAGAAAACAGGTTTTGTAATTTATCTATAAATATACCTAAAGTGGGATGGGGCCCGTTTATATCTCCCAATAATTTCTGATAGTTATTTAATGTTTGTAAATTGGTAGTATTTAATTTAATCCTTGAGGTCTTACTTACTGGAAAGTCAGTGTATATTCAAGATATTTCCAGGGAGAGGACTACTATACTTTTTCAGATGCAATGATAAAACCTCTTAAGTGTGTATTCTTTAAGACAGAATTATATAAATTTAAAAGTACTGGTTCCGCTGGGGCTGCAAGTAAAATATCATCCATAAAATGAGTAATCTTGCAATTGGGATATTTCTTTCTACAAGGGAGAAAAGCCTAATTTATAAAATACTGACACATAGTGGGACTGTTTAGCATTCCTTGAGGCAACACTTTCCAATGAAATCAACAAGCTGGCCTTTCATTATTAATAGCTGGCAATGTAAACACAAATTTTTCTCTGTCTTATTCTGCTAGAGGAAATGTATTTAAACAGTCCTGTAAGTCAATAACAGTTACAGGCCAATCTTGAGGAATCACTGTGGGGGAAGGGAGCCCCCACTGCAGAAGTCCCATAGGCTACAAATTAGCCTCAACTAGTTCATGGGCTCTCCATAAGTTCTCTCCCTTCAGAGGTTACTGTTTTACTTAAATAGGATTTGGAGAGACTTACGTTAAAGATAGGGTTGGAATAACAACTGTGGCCATTAACAGAGAAAGGTCTTACAAATTGTTAAGTTTTACTTAAATCTTAGTAGAGAATTATAATCTGGAACATCACTTGTAATCAAGGAACATATGATTTTGCTGTGGGCCACCCGAGGAGCCAGAGAGCAGCAGCACGGGTCCTGGGTTGGCAGCCATGTTACACTTGCCTAGGTGCTGCCTTTTGTCTGCGCCTCTTCCCCCTCCTGCGCCTCTTCCCCCTCCTGCTCCTCTTCCTCCTGCACCTTCCTTTCTCCACTGGGTGGCTGCCAGTAAAATATGCATAAAATGGATCTTTCTATTGGCCCAGGGTACTTCGAGCTTCCCTGCCATGGAGGCTTTTCTTCTGCTCACCGCCTGCTTGGCTGCATGGTTTCAGCCTGGAATACCATTTTCCTTATCTTTTTATAAGAATACAACTGGTTACCTTGTTGATCTTGCATTACTGGGCAGGCCAAGAGATCCCCTTCTAAAGCTGCTTGCTTAAGACAGAGTCCTATAGCTGGAGCATGTCTCTTGTCCTTTTTCCTGTTTATTGGAGGATGGGGCTCAGGCAAAACCTCCCTTTCCTCCTTGTTATTTTGGCCTCTTGATGATGTTACTGGGACCTGTTGCCCTTGTGCATGGTGCTGTTTAACATATCTCCCCACTTGTTCCCAGAGCTCTGTATCTAGTGTACTTTCTGCAGGGAACCATGGGCTTTGGGAAACAACATTTTGCAATAGATCCCTTGATTAAGCCTCTGTAACTGAGGCTTCACTGGCTTTAAGTAATTGTTTCAATACTTTTATATACTGTCTTTGTTGGCTGATAACTGTTGTCCCATGAGGAAACCCCAACCTGACAAATGCCTCTGAACTTGGATATCCCAAGCGGCCTCCAATGACTTACCAACTATGCAGTTGTGTTTTCCTTTGTTTTTGGAGGTTCTGTTGCAATCTGTTACAGCAAAACCTCAGAGGGCGCACCACTGACAAGTTTCTTCACATGGTACACCACTGTCAGGGTCTGACAGGCAGACCCCAACCCAATGATGGATGAATAAATTCACTCAGATACAGAATTCAGTGAGATAATGGGCTGGGGTGTCCGGGTCACTCACCTGAAGAAGTTAATGGTTGCCAGCCCCAACACGCTGGCCTTCCTGGACTTTATTCAGTACACATAAAATGACAAAGGCCTTGAGTCAACACCACTAGATGGTAAAGATTAAAGGCCAGACTCTGAAGCCTAAAGCAAACACTATTTGTGGGTAATAAACTTCTGCCGACCCTGCGTAGGGGCAGACATGCATGCTTGGATGATCAAAGGTTTGTTAATGGAGGTGGGGATAAACAGACTTACCTGGGAAAGTCTCTTTTCAATTCCTAGTATGTACTCTATGTTCTAATGCTCTAGGATAAGAATTGACTGCCTTTGGCCCATTCTTTCATTTGAAGCTATGTAAATTGCCAGACCTTCCAAGAGGGTTTTGTGACTATTCCCTATTACTATCTCTAATATGTTTTCCTTAATATTTTTGCCACTATCCTGACTTAACTACCACAATAATCATATAAAATTAAACATTCATCAATTTTAAGAAGTCCTTTTCATCAAAATTAACAGTGTCCAAGGGGCAACCCTTATAATAGGAGAGAACATTTTATTACACAGGCTTTATCAAATATATATATGCATCTGACAGAGGACTCATATGCAAAATGTGAAAGTAATTCTTATAAATCAGTAAATAATTGATATGAAAATCAGTGTAAAAGTATAGAAAATACATGAATAAACACTATTTAAGAGAAAATATATAAATGCCCATTGCACATATGAAAAGATTCTCAATGTATTCAGCATCAAATGCAAATCGAAACAGCAGTGATATCCACACCACCTAGAATGACTAAGTCCTGACAAGAGTAGTGAGAATCATAGCTATTACATCCTTCTCTTTGGAATGCACGTTGCTATAACACCACTAGAGGGTAAACTCTGTAAACTCATTTGGAAGTATTTACTAATGCTGAATATGTATATATTATGATATAGCAATCCCAGTCTAAGAAATATACCCAAATGGGACTACAGGTTTATCTTCATTGAAACATGCAGTAGAATGTTCATATTATCACTATTCATAAAACCTCCAGAATAATGAATAACTAATTTGTGGTATGTATATAATGTTCAATTGAGAATAGAAATGAGAATGAGCAATGTAGAGCTAGTTGTGACAATTTATTGAATGAAAGAGCCTAGGCATTAAAAAATAACATGCATAGGATTTTAATCATATAATGTAACAATAGCTGTATGGTATGTTGTTAGAAGTCGGAATAGTAGCTGTACATTTTCTGTGTGTGTTGGGGAAAGTTCATGGAGGAAAAGAGATGAAGGATTCGTATAAGGTTCCTGATAATGTTTTATTTTGTTTTTATTGTTGCTGTTTAATTTTGATTCTAGTTACATAGGTTAAGTTTGCAAAACTTAAGTTAAAAATTAAGTTTGTAAAAGTTTATTTATGATTTGTGCATTTGTTTATATGAATACTCTACTTCTATAATAAATCTAAAACACCACAAAATACCAAAAAAAAAAAAAAAACAGCTACACATTACTATCTCTTGTAAATTTTTGAAACAATGCAATAGGCAGTGTTTAAGTACTTCATTGTATCCTTAGCCACAAAGCCATAAAAATTCACTATAGGACTATTAAGAGTTACGAGAAAAAAAATTATGTCCTACAGAAACAAGTTTAGATTTCCCATCTCTGTGTTGCAGTAGAGAAAATTCAACCAAGAAAAGTGGTGGAAAGGTAACTAACCTAACTCTACTTGTTTGCAAATACAAACGTATTCTATAATTAGCAGACATCCCACTGGCTTTGCTTGAAGCTTCCAAATGCGTTAGGCATAATTAACAAATTATGTCCCTTCTCCTCAGGGAAAGTCTCAAAGGAAAGAAACCCATAAATTTTTCTTACTGGGATACTTTAGGAACACATAGAAAGCACAGAAAGATTCCTTACTAGAGGTTAGCAGATTACACCTGTTCTTGTGACTGTACCACAGAGTTCCAGTTACTCTTCATGGTTCTGTATTCCTTTATCTTTAATTTCTAACAACTAATCTAGATGATTTAGCCGCAGCCTTAATAATCTGCTTTTAAGTGAAGTTTCTGAGCTCGTACAATGTTGCAACCATCTTCAGTATAATCTTTGGTGAAAGCTAGGTAATTACTTCCCTGTAGTTAGATAATATTTCTCTGAAAAGAAAAAAAACAAAAAGCAAGAACTCAAGTTCTGAAAAGGAAGTTCGTGTTGTTAACAAGCTCCCTCTTTGGTTCCTACGATTTTTATGATGATTTTCAACCAAGATGTCAAACGTGATCTTGTGACTTGTAGTTAATTGGCTTTGTTTCAGAATTTTAACCTCAAATAGTAGATTTCCATAGTGCTTTCCAGTTACCTCTTATGTCAGTATGTTTTATGATTCTTGTATTTTCCGTTTCAAAGTTGTCATGCATAGTTCATGTGTTTTCCAAATTTACCAATATTATTGAAGGAAACAATGTCATTCGCAAAACATTGCTTTTAGTTAGAGATAAAACCAAAGCAAAATACTAAAGCATCTATTTTACTACATAGTGCCTCCATCACATTGTAATATCCGATTTTCAAGAGAATAGATCATCCCCTCTACCTATAAGGCTTAGAAGAGTCTTTGAAATGCCATAAAATTGTTCCTTGCATAATCAAATGCACATCTAATGGAGAAAAAAAACTAAGATGAATACTTGCACAAACATTTATTTTAATAATAGTCTGACAGGTGTGGAGTGATATCTTACTGTAATTTGCATTTGCATAATAATTAATGATGTAGAACTTTTTTTCACATACTTCCATGCCATTTGTAAGTCTTTCTTTTTCTTTCCTTTTTTTTTTTTTTTTTTTTTTTTTTTTTTTTTTTTTTTTTTTTTTTTTTTTTNGAAATATTCTTTTGCTCAAGATTGCCTGAGCTATACAGGAATTTTTTTATGTAGTTCTATATAAATTTTGGAATTTTTTTGTTATTTCTATAAAAAATGACACTACAATTTTGATAGGAATCATATTAATTCTGTAGATCACTTTGGGGAGTATTAACACTAACAATATTGATTCTTCTGGCTCATGGATACAGAATATGTTTATTTTGTCCATCTTTAAATTGGTTTGCTTATCTTTGGTTGTTGAATTATAAGAGTCCTTTATATATTCTATATACTAGACTCTTACTAGATATATGATGGAATTTTTTAAAGTTATGGGTGTGTATTTTTATTCTTTCATAATGCCCTTTGCTACAAACAAGTTTGTTTCTTTTTAAAATTTTGATAAAGTTCAATTTATCAACATTTTTTACTTTTGCAGCTTGTACTTTTGGTATTGGATCTAAGAAAACTCTCAGAAACTCAGCTGTTTATTTGCCTATTTTGTTATTTCTACTGTTGTTTTTTTACTTCTCTGTATGGCTTCTAGGTGGTGTCTGGTTGGTCCTCTTATTTTATCCTAAAGCACTTTTTATATTGTTGATTGTAGGACATATTTGCTAGTGACAAACTCCTTCAACTTTTGTTTGTATCTTTATTTTGCCTTCAATTCTGAAGAATAGCTTTGCCAGATATACAATTCTTACTGGATATATCTTTCTCAGCACTTTAACATACGATTCTACTCCCTTCAGTCTTCATAGTTTCTTATGAACAACTACCTATTAATATTATTAAGAATACCTTTTACATGATAAGCCACCTCGTTCTCACTACCAATAAGATACAAAGTGCTTTAACACTTTGATTGTAGTATGTTGCATTGTCAATCCTCTATTGGGTTTATTATGCTTCTTTGGGTGTGTATATTCATACCTTTCATCAAATTTGTGAAAAACTTTTGTCATTATTTCCCCAGGTGTTCTTTCTTTCTCTTGCTCTCTCTTCTTTCCTTCCAGAACTCTCATTATTCTTATGCTGATAAGTCAGTTAAAGTTCTAGTATAGTAACTCCAGTTTCTGGGCTTCCTCAAGACAGTTTCTATCAATTTATTTTTTATCCTTTTCTGAATAAAACATATTTTCTTGTGTCTTGGCATGCTTTTTTTTTTTTTTTTTTTTTTTTTTTTTTTTTTTTTTTTCATTTAAACTTTAACTTTTTGAGTATTTTAATAAGGTTTCCTCTGAAATCATATATTATTTCCTCCATAGGGTTTGCTTTGTTGTTGCGGACTGTAGTTTTAATTTTTTTCTAAATTGTTCCTCTAAATTAATTTTTAATAAATTTAATTTTCTAATTGTTTTCTTAAAATTCTTTGTTATGTATGTTTATTAAAGTCTATTCTGTCAATTTGTCTGCCAGTGATTTTTCAGAGGTATCACCAAATTTCTAGAGGAAAAAGTTTTAACAAAAGAAAGAAAATAAACTTCTCATATTTTTTAACACTGACTGTTTTGGGATAGGCCTTAATCTCTTAGTGAAGCCATTTGATAACTTGCCTTAGTCTTCACTTCCAGCTTGTGTGGAGGCTAAAGTTCAGCCAGAGTTGAAATCTGAGGGTTTTATCAGATCTTTTGTGAGCAATTTTATAGACCTAGATGTGTTTAGCTCTCAAAATTCTCTGAAGCCTTTTGAAGCTTTTATTCACCCATTTATCTCCTTGCTTAGCCTCTTCTTTCTAGGCCTTTTTGGCCTTTATGCTGCTTGACTTGTTTGTTATTCCCTTTCCCCGTGCAACTTCAGTTAGAATATTTGCCTTTGAATACTTTCAACAAAGTCCTCTCAGGAGACTACTAAAGCTCCAATCTCTGAGTGGATCCTTCATGGGACCGCTGGACAGTTCAAAACACAACTACAATTCCTGGAGAACAAGGCTTATTTTGCCCCCTCTGTCACCAGGCAGCCACACCATGATGTGGGTCACCATCTTCATGGTTGCCGCAGTGCTGGGGAATGGGCCTTGTAGGCAGATGAGTTGAAACATAACAACACTTTCTACTAAACTCTAGCTTCTAGTATTCTTAAAAATGTAGATTCTGATAGTTTTATCTTAATTTTTTTCCTTTAATAGAGATATACAGTTTTAGAGTTTCCTACTGTACCAAAAAGTGATGTCTATCTATGACAGGTATTATGTAGATAATAATATCTATGTCATACAACATTGTCAACTCAAATGTATTACAGAGAGTGATACATATAATTGAGGAAACAGAAAATAAAAATTAGAGTATTTTTAGTAAAAGGCAAAAGATTTATATCATCTGAAGGGAAACCAGAGTATATAAGTGTATTTTTAAATAGTAATTACAATAAGTGGATTCTACAAATTTTCTAAGTGGTCGACATTTAACATAATCTGAATAGTGAATATCTGTTGTTTGGGTTATGCAGGTTAAACGAAACAAAAATCTGCTTTCTCCCTCTTTTTCTCTCTTTTTCTTTCAGCTTTTTCTCTTTTTATCTTTCATTCTTTCTCTCTCTCTCTTTCTGTCCCTCTCTCTCTCTCTCTCTCTCTCTCTGTGTCTATTCGTCTACCTAGGATTTCTTCAGTAGGCTTTCATAATATTAATCATATTAATAATGATAATATCTCTCTTAATGACATTAATCTTTTTTTTTAATAATATCAAGCCTTTATTTCTTTAAATATCTTGAAATTATTTCCTCTGTCATTGCCATGTTTCTTTATTGCTTGTGTTTCCCAAAAGCAGGAAGTAATATCTAAAGTATTGTTTAAATTCAGGATAAAAACCTTTGCTACAAATACTTAACTTTCTTTGCAACCCTTATTTTATATTGTCAAGTTGGTTCATTATTACTGTTGCTAAGTTAAATCTTGGGTTCAGGTTCTGGTGGTTAGAATGCTTTAAAGTTATGGCATTCATTTTGCAACTAACAAGTACTGTATGTGAAACAAATTGTTGGCATAGTATGAATACCATGTTTCTAATATATTTTTCTCCATTGAAAGTAAACTTATTTGGTGGTGTTTACACTATTTTTTAAGTTACTTTTTGACCTTATCTCATATCCCTCTATTTTAATGCACTGTGTTAAAATATTCTTAAGGACAATTAAGTAATTGTGTACTGTGTGTGATGATATTATGAAGTTACAGAAAAAAAATGTTATTTACTCAACCTTCAAGATGGTTGAGTAAATAACCAAGATATAATTTTTTAAAATTTATTCCCAGTATACGTTCCCTGAGTTACCTGAATGCACAAACACAAACTGACAGTAGTGAATGAATTCATTCTAATGGAAATCACGGACATCCCTGAGCTGCAGGCTCCATTATTTGGGTTCTTCCTCATTGTATACATGTTGTCAGTGGTGGGTAACTTGGGCTTGATCATCCTCACAAAGATAGATTCCAGGCTGCAAACACCCATGTACTTTTTCTTAAGGCATCTGGCTTTCACTGATTTTGGTTATTCAACAGCAGTGGGACCCAAAATGCTAGTAAACTTTGTTGTAGCTCAACATATAATCTCCCATAATTGGTGTGCTACCCAACTCACTTTCTTCAGTATATTTATCAGTAGTGAAATTTTTATTCTTTCAGCAATGGCCTATGACTGCTATGTGGCCATCTGTAACCCTCTGCTCTATATGATCATCATGTCACAAAGGGCATGTCAAGTGCTAGTGACAATACCTTATCTCTACAGTATTTTTTTGACTTTGCTGACCATCACAAAAATGTTTACCTCATCACTTTGTGGCTCTAACATCATCAAGCATTTCTACTGTGATAGTCTGCCATTGATATCTTTGCTCTGCTCAGGCACACAAGAAATTAAATTGCTAATTTTAGTCTTTTCAACTTTTAATTTGATTTAATCTCTTCTGATAGTCCTTGTGTCGTACATTCTGATACTTGTAGCTATCCTCAGGATGAATTCTGCAGAAGGCGGGTACAAGGCCTTCTCCACCTGTGGATTACACCTCACAGTGATAACTGTATTTTAGGCACCCTCTTCTTTATGTATGTTCACCCCAAATCCAGGCATTCACTTGATATCGATAAAATTGCCTCTTTATTTTATACTTTGATAATACCCATGTTGAATCCCATGATCTACAGTTTGAGGAACAAAGAGGTAAAAAATGCTCTACATAAAACCTGGAAAATGTGTGTAAATCATTTATTTAAAATTCACTGTATGTTATAACAAGTTATGCAATAACAAATATATGCACTAACTAATATTGCTTTACATTTGTACTGTTGCCTCCATGTGATGAGCAAGAATCAGTGTGTGATAAGCACAGAAATAGATAATTTTGTTAATTACCTTTAAATAAAAATCTGTCACTAATAAATGACTAATTCCTGCTCATATTTTAACTATTAATCAATATTCAGTTTTATGTTAAGCATAGGTGCCTTTCCTATGTGTTCTCACATAGAAACTGTCTTCATATCTTTTCCATTAACTTTTTAAAATTAAAGTTAGGGACGGTATATTTTATCAGTACTTTATCTGGAGTGCCTAGTACACTGAAAGGTACACGTATAAATAGATTCATATGATCAGTAAACATATATTGTTAAGTTAACCAACTTTTCTGTCTTTACAAAGCTTATGGAAAATGGGTGGAATGACAAGTGAGTTATTTTGCATGAGTGATGGTATTGAGTAAAATGAATATATTAGATTGCTGCAAAAGTAATTGTGATTTTTGCCATTAATGTAAATAAAGCAAGTAGCCAGGAAAATAATTAATTTTTTAATTGAGATTTTCAAGGGATTCATCTAAGGAGATAATATTTAAACAAGCACTTGAAGAACTGATTAAGTAGACCGTATGAATATTTACAGGAAGGCTATTCTGGGCTGAGAGAACTATCAGTTTTACAGTTTTGAAATAGTAATGATACCACTTTTGTCTGAAAAGCAACAGTCAAAGGTGACTGGCCCATAAAACAAAATTAAGAAAAAGAAGATACATTGAAGATTTGTAACATAGAACTCATCAAGTAAAAGTACATAGGCCTTTGTAAATCTTGCATTTTATCTTGATAAATAAGCCACCGTATGATTTTTGAGCTAATGAGTGATCTGATCTATATCTGGATAATGGATAGCTATGACTCCTGCACAAGTTAGAGATGGCAGAATACTAAGAATGGAAAATCGAAAGTCCTGAGGAGGGTTAATTACGATACACTCAGAAGTGAACAGAGGCATCAACCAGCCTGGTACACTCAGAAGTGAACAGGAGCATCAACCAGCGTGCTACACTCAGAAGTGAACAGAGGCATCAACCAGTGTGATATACTCAGAAGTGAACAGGGGCATCAATCAGTGTGGGAATGTTCAGGGGATAAGAAGTTTCAGAACCTTGAATTAAAAAAAAAAAATCTGTGATACACTCGAAGTGAACAGAGGCATCAACCAGCGTGGGAATGTTCAGGGGATAAGAAGTTTCAGAACCTTGAATTAAAAAATAATAAAATTCTTCATATGGTTGTGAATATAAGAGGCTTAAAGGTGAATATTAATGATTAAGAAAAAAGAATGGGAAAAATATTTACAGAGTGCACTTAAGTATTTCCTGAATATGCTCTTCTGCTACCAAATAATTTGGAGTAATTGAGAAGAGATTTTAACTTCCCATTTAAACAAGCAAAAAAATATAAAAGACAAAATATATGAAACAGTAGCTTTTACAACACAGATGTCAGGCAACTAAAGACAGATTCCCCTGAGAAAAAGAAAACAAAGCAGTTGAGTCCTGTGGTATCTTTCCTTTTCTGTCTTATGAGAGTAACCAGACTGGACTGCATGAAGGGCAAACCCAAGTGAAGCCCAGAATTCCTGAGTTTAAGAAATAGTTGAGAGTCTGCTGAGATGAAGATAGCCAGCGTTTGCAGGACAGAGCACCAAAGACATCTGCACAATGGAAATCTATCTCTGCAGAGAATCACTCTCAATTATTCAAGAGATGACTGATCAGAACAGGCAAATGGAAACCACACATGAGCAGCATCTAGCACTCAAGTGAGGTAGGAATTATAATGATTTGTTGCATACAGACTAGAAAAACTCAGAACTCCTGGGGCTATATGTACAGTATTCAAGATCTTACTCCAGTATAAGAAAATATTCAGCCTTAGATCAAGCACTGATCTGGACTCACCTGATAAATAATAAAAGTAATATCTTAAAGAATTAAATTGTTTTCAACTAATTGTATCCCAAAACAAAGCATAATAGTGTTCATAAAATACAAAATTATCCAGCAAACACAAAGGCAAAATTGATACTTTGTGGAATACATTTCATAATTTTCAGGGATACAAAGAATCAGGAAATCATCATTCATAATGAATAGAATAACCAATCAATTGAAACTAACAAAGAACTGGCACAGATGTTAGAATTATCAAACAAGGGCACGAAAAGTTTTATGAGTACATGTTGTATTTTCAAAAAGGTAAGTAGGAACACAGAGGACACTAAAAAAATACATTGAATTTCCACAGAGAAATGTACAATGTAAAAGATGAAAAGTACATGGGATTGTAATCATAACAGATTAGATGTTGTAGAAGAAAAAATTAAGCAAACCTGTAGGCAAACCAATAGAAAATATACTAAATGAAAAATAAAACAGAGAATCAAAATATTTTTGTAAAAAACATGAAACAATAAGCTGAACAATGTGATTCCTCATATCAACAGAATGAAAACACATACATGAATTTCTCAATGCAGAAACATTATTTGACAAAATAAAATATAAATTTATAGTGTAAAATAAAAGTGAACTCTCAGCAATCTGGAAAACAGAATGAACATCCTGAGAAACAGATAAAGGATATATACAATAAAACCTACAGCAAACATCATATTTAACCATGAAATGACAAATATATTCCTCCTAATATTTGAAAAAAGGCAAAGTTGTTTGTTCCTGCCACACCCATTTTACACTATAATGGAGATCCCAGACTATGCAGTAAGGCAAGAAAAATAAATTTAAAAAACCGGATTTGAAACAAACAAACAAGTATAATTGTATCTATTTGCAAATGACAGGATTGTTTATGTAGAAAAAGAATCTGCAAAAGCTACTAGAGATATTATGTACAGAAATGTAACTGTATGTAAAAGCAACTTACTAAATTCCATTGTATTTCTGTATATAAACTATAAACATTGGAAGTTAAAATGAAAATAAAATGTACTAAAATGTAACAAAAATGTGAAGTACTTAAATATAAAATTAACAAGAAATGTACAACATCTTCATGTCGAAAAGTGTTAAACTGAGGTAAAATAAATCAGAAGAAATACACAAGCTAATTCTCAAATATAAATGGAAAGACAAAGAAACTAGAATACCTCAAATAATTTTTAAAAAAAAGAAAAAGAAAAAAAGAAGTTAGGAAACTCACATTTTACCCTTTTGATTCTTCTTATTTATTGATAACACAGAATAAGGCCAAGTGGGAGCTGATGATTCAAAATACAATAAACACTTAGCAAAGGTAAAATCGTCACAGAAATATGAATCAAAAACTTCTAAAGAGATTGGGCAAATTGATGTTTATTGTCTGCATGTCCAATTCCATAAATTGTATATATATATATATATATATATATATATATATGTATATACACATATATGTATATATACCCACAGCAGGGTTATAGAGAGGTTTTCAGTACACAATGATATTTTATTGTCAGTATCATAGTCTGAAGTTATTTATTCTGTGTGCTTATTGTCATTATGTTTTGTTAATAATATTATAATGACAATGGTTATCACTATTGCTGTTAGAAGTAATTTTATGGCATTAACTACACATCCCTCGTGAATGACTCTCATATATACTTAAATTTGAACAATATTCATTTCATATACATTTTAAAATTTATTTGTACAATCACTTTTATAATTGTATTTTCTTTTGTAGGAATAAATTTGTAAAAACTATTTTCTTTCTGTTTATGGAATTTTGTTAGCAAATTTTGTATGTCTGACTTGCCACCTATAAATTTGAAACTATACATTTACTTGACTATTTCTCCAAAAGTCTTATGAACTTTAAGTATCAAGAGTCTTTCCTTTGATCTTAATAGTAGAGTTCCAATATACAGAAAAATATGCTTCATTAAAATCAATTACTACTAATGTAAATATTTTCTCAAATTTTTGCTAATTGTAAAAGTTAATATTATATAATGAAAGAAAACTATGAAATCATAGAATGAATAATTACAGAAGTGAGTCAATGCATAATTTTTAACTTACATAGTCTGATTTTAAATATTTAATATATTCCATTAAATTTTGTAAAGGACAAATTTGCAGAATTTTAATTATCTTATTTGCAATTTTTTATTTTAAATCTTTAATGATAGAAAAAATATTCAAAAAAAGATGAAATGTGTATTTAATTTTAAATACTACAAAATGACTATATTATTCTATGCATATAACTAAAATTTTAAAATCTTAAACTGAAATATTATGAGGCTTTTGCTATAATTTCAGAAGTATTCATAGGGTCAGCCACCCTCCCTCTTCAGAGTATAAGCACAGAGAAGGAGATGAAATAAAAATGCTTTTGAAAAATCTGGAGAGAAAACAAGATTTTCAGTGTACTTGTATGAGGGAGCCTACCACTGTTTACATATTTAAAATATAAGTCAATGAAGGCACACTTCAGTTATTTAATCATATGTGTTTTCTTGGAAATTCAGGGACTAATTATTTTTTCCTAGAAAGTATCATATTTTATACCCTTAAGTGCAAGTATTATTAAAATTTTGTGATCCCAAATAACAAAAGAATAGATGTAATACTGTACTACGTATTGATTGTTGCATGAATAACCTAGAATATCAGTATAGCTAAGTGATAGGCTGTTGTTTTTGTGTTGCAGATATGTGAATTAAAGTTTCCCTTACTGGCTGCCTCCTAAAATGAAACAAAAGTGTATAGAATTAGAGTATCTGTAAAATCTTGAGAAGCTTTGGCATTCATGGAATTCTTGGAAGTGAGGACTGAAATGTTGTGGAATTAATAGTGACTTGAAATTAACAGAGGAAATGTTTCATTTCTATGGCCCTTTTCACTGCCTCCTTTACATCCTTGTTTCTTAGGCTGTATATCAATGGATTTAACACGGGAATCACTAGCGTATAGAACACAGAAACCACTTTCTCCTGTTCCACAGAATACTGGGAGCTTGGCTGAATGTAGCTAAAGCTTAAGGTACCATAGAATATGGTCACGGCAGTCAGGTGAGAGGCACAGGTGGAGAAGGCTTTCTGCTTGCCTGATGCTGAGCGGATCCTCAGGATAGCAAAAGCAATGAAGATGTAGGAAATGATCACAATTAAGAAGGTGACCATGGCAATGACTCCGGAGAAGGTTAACAGCAACAACTCATTCATGGAGGTGTCAGAACATGACAGCTTTAGCAGTGGAGGGACATCACAGAAGAAATGATCAACTTTGGACCCACAAAAGTACAGTCTCTCTAAGCCGACTGTGTGTGTCAGTGAATTAATCATTCCCCCTATGAATGATCCAGTAACCAGCACCACACACTTTCTCTTAGACATGGCTACAGTATAAAGCAAGGGACTCACAATGGCCACATAGCGGTCATAGGCCATCCATCACCAACAGCAAGAAGCCTTCGGTAGTAATGAACAGCCCGAAAAACAAGTGCTGTCCTATGCAGGCAGAGAAGGAAATGGTTTTCCTCACAACCAAGAAGTTGATCAGTGTTCTGGGTGCAATAACTGATGAATAACAGGTATCCACAAACGAAAGCCAGCTGAGGAAAAAGTACATGGGTGTGTGAAGCTTTGGGGTGATTTGGATTAAGAAGATAATGCCCAGATTCCCCACCAAGGTAATGGCATAAATCACCAGGAACAACACGAAAAGTGCAACTTTGAGTTCAGCATGACTTGTCAATCCCAAGAGAATAAACCCAGTCACAACTGTAATATTCTCTTCAGCCATTTGTGAATTTCTTCTCTTAAAATCTGAGGTGAAAAAGATAGGGCATTAGAATGGATACCGGAGAATTTGGCATTTAGTAACATCATAGAGAAGCATTTATAGACTTGTATTTTTGGATAAATACACACTGTCCTTGGATAAATAAACATTATTTCCTTCTACGTAAATCTCCTAATTTAAAATATTAAGATCATCACCATATTGTCTTTAAAATTGTTTAAATGTTAGTTATGATTCAGTTTCATAAGAAAATATGTGAGAAATATTTTCAGTCTTTTTCTAAATGCCAGTGTCTATAGAAAGCTGATACCCCCATAAGGGACACTGACGTTGACTGAAAGGAAGTTTTAAAATAAACTTTAAGCCTTCTTTTAAATATTTATTTTGAATATAAAAGGAGCAAATGACAAAAAGATCTAATATCTGCTGTATCGTTAATTGTGTAGTTGAATGAATGTATTATGATATAACCAGGGAATTGGCAAAGGCTGCGAGGCAGGGGTCTGGCCCCCAAAGATGATGATGAGATACTCTAAAGTGCAGAAATCTCAGGCCTTTTCTGAAGTCTCCTCATGAACATCGTGGAGAGAGAGACAGTGGAATCACTCAGGCCTGAGACTCAGAGAATGAATATCAATGTCTCGCTTAAATACGGCAGTTAGAAGTTTTCATAGGTTACCTGATGCTGTAAATAAATCAATTGTATTATTATTTTGTATGTATTTTTAAAATATAAATGTTTGTATAAGTAATAAGTATACTATATTATGTATTTTATTTCCTGTATGTGTATGTATGTATACTATGTATATATACAAATATAAAAGATAAAACATACATACATACATACATATGTATACTATGTATACATACTAATATAAAAGATAAAATTTTAAATGTGGATAAGCCTACAATCAGCTAATTGTCTGAAATATGCTTTCATGTCATTTATATAATAAGTATATATGACCATTATGATTTTATAAATTCAATTTTCATTGTAAAGTTTAGTTACTTATACTTTTAATTTAAATATGTTATATATTTGTAAGAATCAACATGCCCTTAACAGAATGAAAAATAGAGTTCTCTCTCCTGCTACATTCTATATTTAGTTAAGAGCATATAGGTTGGGCGCGGCGGCTCACGCCCGTAATTCTAGCACTTTGGGAGGCCAAGGTTGGCGGATCACCTGAGTTCAGGAGTTCAAGACTAGCCTGACCAACATAGAGAAACCCTGTCTCTACTAAAAATACAAAATTAGCTGGGCATGGTGGCACATGCCTGTAATCCTAAGTACTCGAAAGGCTGAGGCTGTGGAATTGCTTGAACCAGGGAGGCAGAGGTTGCAGTAAGCTGAGATTATGCCATTGCACTCCAGCCTGGCCAATAAGAGCAAAACTCTGTCTCAAAAAAAAAAGCATATGTATTTTTAGAAACACAGATAAAAACAATTATAAAACATAGATTATTCACTTCAATTAATTCATTTTAGTTAATGTATTTCAATTGCTATAAAAGTAGGTGGTTAACATTAGTCTGACATATAATTAAAATATAAAATATGTTGCTGTGACTTTGACAATTTGAAAAATTTATTTGTCTCCTCCTTGGTATAATCACACCTACATCACATGATTTTGTAAAAAAGAAAATAAGAAATAATGCAAGCAAAATGCCAAGTGCTGCTTTAGGTGTAGAATAGGTACAAAAATTATACATATATAAGAAGAACGGTATATAGTTAAGAAGATAGATAAGCAATATATTGACAGACAATTGTTATGTGAATTTATTTTTAGGAGGGGACAGGGTATGGGTAAGTATAAATCATACAAAAAGTATTTTAGCCAACCAATTACATTTTCTCAATTTCAAATATCTAGCTCATTTTATCTAAAATGACCATTACCTGAAAGCATAAATGGGTGTTTATAATTTTCTTTATTAATTATTAGTCTGTAAATGTTTATCATTTTTCATATACATCTTTGAAACTATTTTCCGAGTGGATCCAAGATGGCCGTTTAGGAACAGCTCACGTTTGCAGCTCCCAGTGAAAGCGCAGAGGGTGAGTGGACGCCGTGTTTTTATTGCCCACAGACTAGGAAATTCCCGGGCAGAGGTGCTCCACGGTCACAAGCGCGGCTGTTTTGGCCAGCGCGGCTGT
>NW_016107937.1:644547-661960 GCF_001604975.1 Cebus imitator
AAACTATTTTCCAAAATGTAGGAGTGCTTTCAACAAATAATGTTAAATCTGACATTCAAAACTGAGCATATCAGTCCACCACATCTGACCTGTCCAATATAGTAGCCAGTAGATACATGTGAATATTTAAATAGAAATTGAATGAACTAAAATTAAAATTTCAGATATTTGAGCTAGTCCCAATTCAAGTGATTAATGGGCATATGTGACAAGTGGCCACTGTCTTAAACAGAACAAATTATAGAATGTTTCTGTCACTGTAGAAAATTATATTAGTTAGCGTTCTCTTCTAACACTCTGCATCATATTTTTAGAATACCAGTTAAATAAATTTTCTCAAGTAAAGATTATCCCTTTTAAATAGTTTTAATTATAAGTATAATCAAGAAATTAAGATTCCTAATGAAATTTTGAAATTCACTTACCTACTAATTTAGGAGATTCCATTCTCCTGAAAATTTGTGATGATTTTGTAAACAGAATTGAATGATAGGTTGAGGAGTTAGATTAAATGACCTGTAGTAGCATTATCATACAAACGATTCTATCAGGTTTAAAATTTAAATGGGAAAATTCAAAGTGGAAAATATTTTTACAAAATTAATTTAACTTAGCACAAGAAATATTTTTAAATTTCAGATTTAGAAACTTTCTGATCTTTTCAGTGATTTCTTACCCTTTAGTCAAAAATAATCTTAATTAACAATGAAAAGATATCCAGAGTTCTTAAATATTTTCATAGTATATAGTTAAAGATGACTTCAGGTGAGATAACTGAACACAAATGCTAACAATAAGAAACCAACAAATGAAGCCTAAGCATGCTTTATATTTTTACTCTAAGACAAATTTGAATAGAAAACTCACACACATATATATGCATATTACCTCATCCTCTAATGATCCCCTCACAGCTTTAGCATGATAAGGCAGCAAACAAAACCTTAGAAAGAGACTTCCATTCTTAAGGGACTTGGGTATATCCCATGACTCATACTCCCTAAAGTGCATAATTAACTAAAATTCTGTAAATACTTGAAGAAAAAATCAAGCATTGTATGGAGATTTTTGAATTTAGTAAAAAATAAAAGAAATAATTAAAAATAATTGACTCAATAGCACTATGAATTACCTTTCTGATAAATAATTGGAGGTTACTAGGCTAGTTATAAACTATGTTATTAAGCAGTTGTGCAAGAATAGAAACCTGGCAAATGCTACCATTATCAAAGCTTCTTTAAAAGAAACTAACACATATATACAGAGGACATAAACAAATTTCTGATGTTTGAGTTGTTCACCTTCATTTTAGTTTAGCATAGAGAATAAGTTCGGAAGAATCCTGTTAGAAGTTTGGTTTAAATTAAATGTTTATATTCATTAAACTAACATTTGCCAATAGATGATATACACTAGGCATTATGTACAATAGAGATAAATAAGCTATTAAAAATATTGGAACGCTCACTTTTAGAAAGATTAGAGAATTCACATAGTCCTCAAACACGCATCAGAGTATCTAGAAATGTGGTCTAAAATAATAAATTTACATTAAAAGTAAGAGTATAAATCACAGGGTAAAAAAGGATAATCACAATGGGAAAAGTGAGAAGAATGCTAAAAATTTGACTGTTAAGGGAAATTGACATTAGGCATTTATAAGCACCATTGTCAATATCTGTAACCAGAACATTTATTATAAAACACTGGAAATATACAAAAGTATAACTCTATATTAAGCAAAAACATTACTTAAAGCTGAATAGAAAGACATAATTTCCTGATCTGTTTCTAGTATTGATCAAATAAGTTGTGATAAGACGAACCACCCACAGTTAACAATTAATATCTTAGAAAGAAAGAAAAAAGAACCTGAAAGTATTTGAGAGGTACCAAAATTAGGCAAATTTTGAGAAACCTTTAACACTAAACAAATAGATAATTTTCCCATTTTTACAAACATTATTTTGAGGGAACACCCCAGTCTAGGCCATCAGGTAGAACACTCATGTAAAGGCCATGTAACTTCTTTCTGAATTAAAGAAGAGGAAGCAGTGTTTCTTAATTGATAAACCCTGTGACAACCACAGCTACAGAAACATTTGGGTGAATACTAGAAAATACACAGCCAGAGAAAGAGTAATTCTTATTCTATGTCAAACTCTGTCCAATTCATAGATCATAAACCATGTGGAAATGGGGTAGACTCAGTAGAGGCAGAGTTTGCAGTCTCATTCAAACTATTTTAATTTTCTCATAAAGTTAAATAGATAAATGGATAGATAGATGATAGATGATAAATAATAAATAAAATCAATACTTTCATAAGTGTATTAAAATATCCAGATATTTTCATATCATATTATCACAAAGTCCAAGATAGAAATCATTTCTTGCTACATAAGTATGTTTTAATTGGGAACAGAGTGTGGCTCTTAATTCTCCAGATGTCTTTTCACCTTCAGGATTGTTTTGTGTGCCTCAACCTTGGGTTATGTTTCCTTTAGCTTTCTGGCTTCTCTTACTCACCACATCCCCTGCATGACAATCTGTTTTCTGTATGTGGAAGTCTTTGTGGGAGACAGTTTTGTATCACCCCAATGGTAAAAGAGCTCTGTTGTATTATGTAGAATATTAAGCCAAAGGCCTAATATCAATGTCAAAACAATAAAGCTTCTTGAAAAAAATCTGAAAAGTATTTTGATTTAGAACACATACAAAAGTTCAAATAATCAATTAAAACAACAACAACAAAAAAAAAAACCAGGCCAGATGCGGTGATGACTCACTACTGTAATGCCAGCATAGTGAAACACTGCCTCTATGAAAAATACAAAAAAAAATTGCTGGGTGTGGTAGTGCATGCCTGCAGTCCCAGCTACTTGGGAGGCTGAGATGGGAGGATCACCTGAGCATAGAAGGTCGAGACTGCAGTAAGCCAAGATCACACAGAAACTAAAAAGACAAACAACTTAATTAAAAACGGGCAAAAGTTTAGAAATGTTACAAAAGAATATAAAGATGAATAAAATATTCATTATTAGTCATCAAGTAAATAAAACTTAATATGTCAGTGAGATTTCATTATAAGACAGTTCTCATTTCTATTCTGATAATAAACAAGTTTCCTGCATTAAATATTGGTGAAGATGGGGAGAAAATCAGACCTTCACACATAGCTATTGGTAATATAAAATGCTACAATAAGTTTGAAAAGCTCTCAGTTTTTTCTAAAGTTAAACATACGTATGCTTGAGGAAAGCAAAGGGAAAAGTACAGGAGACTTTGTTTTGTACTTTGGTTACCAGTATGACCACAATTGGGTGGAGTACCATGCATGTTCTCGGGGTCCCCAACTCCAGGAATTGACTTCTGGATGGTATTTCAAAAATAATAGAAGTAGAGAAGTTTGTTAGAAAAGATAGAAGTAGAAAATTACAAACCAGGAGAGAATGGCATGAGATATCCAAATTACTGAAGGACAAATGCTTCTTCCCTATAATAGTTTGTCCAATGAAAATATCCTTCAAAGATGAAAGAAAAATAAAGATTTTTCCAGACAAACAAAAGCTGATGAATTTCATCAATACCAGACCTCTCCTATAAGAAATGCTAATGGGATTATTTCAATCAGAAAGAAAAGGATATTAATAAGCAAGAAGTAATCACATGAAGTGATTGGTAACAGTAAGTACACAGAAAAGCACAGAATATTATAACATCATAGGTGTCATGAATAAACTACTCAACATATTTAGAAAGGCTAAATAATGAACCAATCAAAAATAATAACTATAACAACTTTCAAAACATAGCCAAGACAATACACTATAAATGAAAACAGCAAACTCATTAAAAGCAGAGGGATGAAGCTAAGGTGTAGAGTTTTCATTAGTTTTATTTATGCTTATTGGTTTGTTTATGCATACAGTGTTGTTATCAGGAAAAAATAAGTTATAAAATAATATTAGCTAGCCTTATTTTAACCTCAAACAAAAATGTATAATGAAGACATAAAAAATTAAAAGCAAGAATCTAGATAATATCAACAGAGAAGATCACCTTCACTAAAGGAAGAAAGGAAGGAAAGAAATAAGAGAAGACCGTATGACAACAAGAAAACAAATAACAAAATGGTAGTAAAAGGCTCGTACTTATCAACAATAACATTGAATGTAAATGTACTAAACCCTGCAATCAAAATACATAGACAGTCTGAATAGATTTTTTAAGAAGACCCATTGTTCTGTTGCCTACAAGAAGTGCCCTTCACTTGCAAGACACACATAGACTGAAATAAAGGGATGGTAAAAGCTACCTCATACCAGCTATATCTGTATTTTGGAAACTATAGACAAAATGGACAAAATCCTAGACATATACAACCTACCAATACTGAACCAGGAAGAAATCCAAAACCTTGAACACACAAATAATAAGTAATGAGATCGAAGCCATAATAAAAAGTCTCCCAGCAAAGAAATGCCTGGGACCTAATGTCTTCACTGCTAAATTCTACTAAATATTTAAAGAAGAACTAATGCCAATTCTCTTCAAACTATTCGGAAAAATAGAAAAGGATGGACTACTTCCAAACTCATTTTATGAAGTAGTATTACTCCAATACCAAAACCAGATGAAGACACATCCAAATTTTACATATATATGTATACACATACATATATGTGTGTCTGTGTATATATATATATATATGCCAATATCTCTGATGAGTATTAATGCAAAAATCCTTAACAAAATATTAGCAAACCGAGTTCAACAGTACATTAGAAAGATTATTTATCATGATAAAGTGGGATTTATCCCCGTGATGAAAGTCTGGTTAAACAAACACAAAGCAATCAATGTGACACAGCATATTAACTGGATGAAGGATAAAACCAATAATATAATTTCAGTTGATGCTGAAAAAGCATTTGGTAAAATTCAACATCTCTTCATGATAAAAACCCTCACAAAAATGGGTAGAGAAGAAACATACCTCCAGATAATGCAGGCTATATACAGCAAACCCACAGCTAGTATCATACTGAAAAAGGAAAGCCTTTCAGTTTCAGATGAAACTGAAAGGATGCCCACTTTTACCACTGCTATTCAACATAGCACTGGAAGTCCTAGCTAGAGCAAGTAGAAAAGAGAAAGAAATAAAAGGCATCCAAATTGGAATGGAAGAAGTCAAATTATCCTTGTTTCCAGATTACATGATCTTATATTTGGAGAAACCTAAAGACTCAACACACATACAAAAACTATTAGAACTGATAAACAAATTAAGTAGAATTTCAAGATACAAAATCAACATAATCAGTAGCATTTCTATATGTCAATAGTGAGCAATGTGAATTACATTTAAAAAGTAATTCCATTTACAATAACCACACATAAAATTAAATACCTAGGAACAAACCAAAGAAGTGAAAGATCTCTATAATAAAAACTAAAAACATTGATGAAAGAAATTGAAGCAGACACCAAAAAATGGAAAAATAGTTCATGTATATGCATCAGAATAATCAATATTGTTAAAATGTCCATACTACCCAAAGCAATCTACAGACTCACTGCAACTCCTATCAGAATATCAATGATATTCTTCCCAGAAATAGAAAAAAAGTCCAAAAGTACATATGGAATAACAAAACATCCAGAATAGTCAAAGCTATTCTAAGCAAAAAGAAAAAAACTGGAGAACTCACATTACTTGACTTCAAATTATACTATAGATCTATATAATCAAAGCAGCATGGTACTGGCATAAAAACAGACACACAGCTCAATGAAACAGAATAGAGAACCCAGAAAAAAAATCCACACACTTACAGTCATCTCTTTTTCAACAAAGATGCCTAGAATATACACTGGCTTTCAGTATGCAGAAGAATAAAACTAAATTCCTGTCTCTTGCTGTATGCAAAATTCAAGTCAAAATGGATAAATATTTAAACCTAAGACCTCAAACTCTGAAACTACTACAAGAAAACAGTGGGTAAAATCTCCGGGACATTGGTCTGGGCAAAGATTTCTTGAGCAATTACCCCAAAAGCAGAGGCAACCGAAGCAAACATGGACAAATGGGATCACGTGGAGTAAAAAAGCTTCTGCACAGTAAAGGATACAATCAATGAAGTGAAGAGAAAAACCTCAGAATGAGAGAAAATATTTGCAAGCTACCCATCTGACAAAGGACTGATAATCAGAAAATATAAGGAGCTCAAACAACTCTATAGGAAAAAAATTAATAATCTGATCAAAAACTGAGCAAGAGATTTGAATAGACATATCACAATAGAAGACATACAAATGGCAAACCGGCATATGAAAAGGTGCTCAACTTCACTGATTACGTGAAAAATGCAAGTTAAAAGTACAATGAGATATCATCTCACCCCAGTTAAAATGGCTTATGTCCAAAAGACAGGCAATAACAAATGCTGGTGAGGATGCAGAGAAAACGGAACCCTTCTACACTGTTGGTGGGAATTACTACCAGTATGAAAACCAGTTTGGAGGTTTCTCAAAAAGCTAAGCATTGGACTGCCATATGATCCAGCAACTCCACTACTAGATACTTACCCTCAAATAGGAAATCAGTATATAGAAGAGACATGTGCACTCCTGTTTCCTGCAGCATTGTTTACAATGCCCAACATTTGAAAGCAACCCAGGTGTCCATCAATAGATGAATGGATAAAGAAAATGTGATATATATACAAAACTGAGTACTACTACACCATTAAAAAAATGAGGTCCAGTCATTTGCAACAACATGAATAGAACTGGAGATCATTATGTCAAGTGAAATAAGCCAGGCACAGAAAGACAAACATCCCGTGTTCTCACTTATTTGTGGTATCTAAAAATCAACAATTGAATCCATTCAATTGAATCCAACAATTGAATCCATTCAATTGAATCCAACAATTGAATGGTTGTGAGAGCCTGGGAAAGGTAATAGGGAACTGGAGGGCAGGTGAGAATGGTTAAAGAAAAAAAAAGGAAAAAGAATAGTTAGAAAAAATAAGACCTACTATTGGATAGCACAATAGGGTGACTATAATCAATAACTGTTCATTTTAAAATAGCCTAAAGAGTGTAATTACATTGTTTGTAACACAAAGGATAAATGCTTGAGGGGATAAATAGCCCCCCAAAAATAAGATAAAATAAAACTCTTCATTTAAAAGAGATCTCAGATGCACCATTTTACACCAGTTACCATTCCTAAAATAAAAATGAAAATAAAACACTTTATACAAGTAATGGCAAAGATATTGGGAAAAAATGAGGCTTTTATATAGAGCTGGTGGTAAAGTGCTACAAGTTTAAAATACTAGCAATGCCTTCCATAGTTAAATGTACATTTATGATATATTTTAGTAATTCTGCTCTTAGATCTGTAAACAAGAGAAATTAATGAATATGTCCACAAGTATATTTTATAGAAGTATTTATACTAGGCTTTCCATAATAACCCATAACTCAAATGTTGATCAATAGGAGAATGGTTAAAGAATGGTGATATATAATCAATGAAATATGTAGAAAAACACACAATATAAATGAATTTCAAAAGCAATATATTGAGTGAAGGAAGTCAGATAGGGAATATATATTGTGTGATTCTGTGTATTTGAAATTAAAGAACAACAACAAAAAAATAAGCCTAGGAATAGGATTCAGTTACTTAAGGGTAGAGGGATGTTGTTTGGGGTTAGGATATGAGGAAAATTTTCTTATGATACAAGTAGCCTATGAGGATGTCAAACATAAGGAAACCTTCTTTGTTGTTGAATAAAGGCACAAGCAAAAATATATGTTTAAGATTAATCAAAGTGTACAATTTAGGTTCATATTTTGCTGTATATTTCTCAATGTATTTATTTACTTATTTTAATTGATGATTAATAACTGTGTATATTTATGGAGTACAATGTGATGATTTGATCTATATGTACATTGCAGGAAGATGGGTCATAGGCCGTGCACCATCTCCCATAACAAGGAATCCTTAGAAGACATTCTTAAATCAGAATAGATAGAATTATTCAGTGATAAATATCACGGTGTCTGAATGACACAAACATATCCACTGAACATCAAATAAAGTATTATTAACTCAATCCTTCTTTAGCTAGATCTCACGATGCTTGCAGAAATGTCAAGGGACTAATATTAGTTGAGGTATGATATACTAGAAGTTGGAATGAAAGGAGAAAGTGAGCCTAATTAATCATGGTTATTTGCCTTACATTTGAAACTTTTACACCGTGAGAGATTTTACTCTTGATAAGGCTGTACTAAACTTTACATCCAACAGAGGTGTTATCTCAGGAAATAGTACAGTTGTTATTATGGGCTTGCCATATTAAAGGACTAAGTATATATGTCACTTATTTAGAGGTTACACTCTAATTTCAAATATTCTACTTATCAAGTATGTGACTTCTGGAAAATTATATAATTTGTCTGAGATTGGTGCATTCTGAAAATAGGAATAGTAATATCTAACTCATGCTTAAGTGTTAAAGGATATATGTTCCACTCAGTGCCTAGGATGTACATTTAGATAAACAATAAATTCAAATAATGGATCCTTATGAAAATATGTCACTTACAATTTCATCATGACTTTGGAACAATTCCAGTTTCACTAGGATGAAACAGATTGACAGTGTAATGAAGTATTTCACGGTTAACTTTAATTGCTGACTCAGTGTGATTGAGTGAGTACCTTTACATCATATAGGTCCCCATGGAACGTTCAGAGAATTTATGTTGTTTTCTTGAATTGTTCCTTATATATTCTCACTGGGGAAACATATGATGGACTAGATAATTAGCACACATATGAAGGCAGCTTTTTAAAGTGTCTCAAATGATTTGGGCATAATGGTCTGGATGAATCATACAGTACTTCCTTGGGGAACATGCCAAAAAGAAGAGAAAACCATAAATTCTTCCTATCCAAAGTAAAGTACAAGTAATTTGAGAGAAGACATTTGATTTTTCATTTAAGGTGAGGGGATAAAAATTGTCATGGATTTTGATTATTCCTGGGTGTGGGTAATTTTCTCTTATTCTATATTCTGATGGTAGACATTTGTAGGGTCACTGATAGTTGATACCTTTAAATATATCACAAAAATTCAGCATCTCTCTTGATAACTAGGGATCCCTGGAGTAGTGTGATATTTGTGAATTATCCTATGAGTTGAGCAGATGTCCTAGATCTAATGATTTGTGAGACTCAATTGCAGCATTTAGATATTGCAAGTGAAGAAAAATTTAGAAATACCAAAAAAAAAAAGTATCAATGATCTTATCTATTAGAATCTAGTAAAGTTAAGATTTCCAGATACAATGAAAGATTTCCACTTACATTTGACTTTCACATAATCAGAAAGTACTGTGAACACATGTAATGAAATATTTCAAAAATAATGTTTTAAAATATGTATTTTCTATACAATATTTTACAAGCTTCAAATAATTTCTAAATAGTGATATTACATATATAAACTTGCATATTTTTGGTTTGTTTTTTCTGCTGAGTTACTACTATTGTTTTCCTTTAAACAATGGGCATTACAGACTGATTACGTAGACTGTCAAATAAACAAAGAATTTTAAAAGTTACAGAGTTATTGAGAAACCCCAGAGCTATAAGTAATTCCTAAGAGATTTGATCAAGGCTAAAGATTGAAAAATAATTCTTTCAGATACTTTTTGCATTCTGTCTTTTCTACTGGTAAGCCCTAAACAGGAGGGGTGTTTAAAATGTACACACAAGGCATTCAAATACATTAGAAATATACTTTTTTCCATAAGAAAAATTGGTAAGATTTTTAAAAATTGAAAAATCTTCAGAGGGAGATAATAATTGATAGTGAAAATGGAAATCGACTCAATAAATACTAAAACCACTTTTAGCAAAGTATTGACTTCAGAATGGTGGGATTGATGTTGGAATTCTGAATTCCATTTGCAATTCAGTACATCATCAGTACATAAAAGCCTATGTAAGCAATTCCTGTAAACACTGCAAATTCAAGGTAAAGTTTTAATCCCAGCTGCTTTGGAGGCTGAGGCAGAATTACTTGAACCGGGACCAGGGAGGCGGTGGTTGCAGTGTGCTGAAATTGCGTTACTGCACTCCAGTCTGGGCTACAGACCGAAACTCTGTCTCAAAACAAACAAACAAAAAGATAAAGTTTTAGAAATGGAACAGTCATGATTTTTATTTGTGGGAAAAGAAGGACCTAAAAGAGGAGTGAAATTCAATGAAGAAACAGCAGACGGCTTCACTTAGGGAGAAGAAATGGAAGAGGCTCACTCATCTCCACTGTTGCCCTCTTTTCCCATCCGTAGTTCATAGATCAAGTTGGCAAAATGTCTCCCTCTAATGAGCAGCTACCTAGAAGTGCTGCCAACTGCCACAAGGTGGCTGTGGACTGCATCTGCTCCAAACTGTAGTTTTGGATCTTGTGGGGGGATTTTAAGAAGTTTCTAACTGAGGGATGTCCAGGCTAAAGCTGGCATTCCATTACATTATAATAATTCTATTCTACATTTTATCTGCGGAAAATTTCATTACTATTCCAATTGAAAATCACTCTCACAGAGTTCCAGATTTTCAATGAATGGAAACTGAGGATGATGGGAATTAAGTGGATTAGTTTAAAGCACCTTCATTATCTGTATCCGGGATGTTTCACTTTCTTTTATTTACTTCCCTTGAATTTTTTAAATAAAGGGAGAAGTACTTTTCATTGAAATAGTTTTAATCACAGTATTATAACTCCTTGAATACTCCATCGTACAATTCCAGAAAAAAGTCATTCACTAATAAATGATGTCCTAAATTCTCAAATTATTTAAATGATTTGTAGACCTTACCATCTTCACAGTGTTTTATTACAGAAAATAAAGTATATACAATTAAATAGTAATCATGAATATTAATTTAAATCATATGTTTGCAGAAATAGATCCAGATTATGTGTCTTGAAGATTAGATAAGTTTAACTTTTTAGATAAAATTACACAGACAAGTTGAAATATAAATGAGAATGTTTATTTAGTGTAGAAAATTAACTTTAAAATTTAGTTAGTAAACAAACCCATGACCACAAACTACATAAAATCTGTTTTATGTAGTTTGTTCATTATGTTCATTATGTTCATTAATAAAATGAATAAAATGATGCATGTTCATTAATAATATGCAAAACACATCTCCACATATGGGTGGTAACAGTATCCTCAGAACACATTCTTAAATCAGAATAAATAGCATTATTCCGTGATAAATATCACAGTGCCTGAATGATATAAACATATCCATTGAACTTTAAATAAAGTATTATTAACTCAATCCTTTAGATCCCACAATGCTTGCAGAAATGTCAGGTAACTCTGATATAAATCGAAATGTGATATATTAGAAGTTGGAATAAAAAGAGAAAGTGGGATTTATTGATTATGGTTATTATATCTTACATTTGAAACTTTTACAGAGATACATAACTTTTTGCATGCATTCATTAAGTCCCCACTCAAGACTGTGGAAGTGCAAATGAGGGACCCCCAAGTCTTAACCTTCATTATCTTGTTGCTCTCTCTGCCTCTGTCTTTAAGAAGATCAAAATTACAGAAAAGTTTTACAACAAAAGTGGAAGTGTACAAAAGAAAAATAATGATGCCATTGTGCAGATAAAAGAAAGCATAAACTTTCTGTATTGGTACCTATATGGTGTGTTATTAACAAATATATTTCAAATATTGATTAAACTATTTAATTTATGTTGTTTCAGTGAATCTATTTTATATGAATTCCTCTTTTAGGGAAGCAGAAAATTTTGTTTTATATTTTATTTCTGAATCAAACATAGAAATAATGTTTCTATTACCTATTGTGATTAACAAAACCTATTCTGTCTACAAATATTATAATTTGTTTAAATAGTGCTACATGAAACACCTGATAACCCAACTGTTTCTTCCTAGAAGAGATAACTGGACTAAATGGGTCAACAGAATCTAACAGTGCTAACTGAATTCATTCTGACAGGAGTCACAAGGCGGCCTGAGCTGCAGATTCCCCTTTTTGGAGTCTTCCTCATCATCTACATAATCACAGTGGTGTGCAACCTAACTATGATCATTTTGACCAAACTGGACTCTCGCTTACATACACCTATGTACTTTTTTGTCAGACATTTGGCTTTCGTTGATCTTGGTAATTCTACTGTCATTTGTCCCAAGATGCTGGCAAGTTTTGTTGTGTATCAAAATACTATTTCCTATTATGCATGTGCTGCACAGCTGGCATTCTTCCTTATGTTCATTATCAGTGAATTTTTCATCTTGTCAGCCATGGCCTATGACCGCTATGTGGCCATTTGTAACCCTCTGCTCTACTGCGTTATTATGTCCCAGCGACTGTGTCATGTGCTGGTGGGCATTCTATATCTCTACAGTACATTTCAGGCTTTGATGTTCACTATTAAGATTTTTACATTGACCTTCTGTGGTTCTAATGTCATCAGTCATTTCTACTGTGATGATGTTCCTTTGCTACCTATGCTTTGCTCAAATGCACAGGAAATAGAATTGTTGATCATACTATTTTCTGCATTTAATTTGATCTCCTCCCTTTTGGTAGTCTTAGTGTCCTACATGCTGATTTTGTTAGCCATATGTCAAATGCATTCTACAGAGGGCAGGAAAAAGGCTATCTCCACATGTGGTTCCCATTTGACAGTGGTGGTTGTGTTCTATGGGTCTCTACTCTTCATGTACATGCAGCCCAATTCCACTCACTCCTTTGATACTGATAAAATGGCTTCTGTATTTTACACTTTAGTAATCCCCATGCTTAACCCTTTGATTTACAGCTTAAGAAACAAAGATGTGAAAAATGCCTTCTATAATGTCTTTAAAAATTTATGTCAACTTTGTGTTTAATAATCAACGTGTAATATTGTTATAATAAATATATAATAGAGATTGATGTCACTTGATAATTTTTATGTGTATATATATTTCCCAATTTTTAAATTTTAAACATTGTTTTTTATTTCAGTAATTTTGGGGAGCAGGTGGTTTTTGGTTCTGTGAATAAGTTCGTTAGTGGTAATTTCTGAGGTTTTGGTGTACTCATCACCTGAGCAATGTATGTTGTACTCAACGTGTGGTCTTTTATCCCTCACCCCCACCACACTGTTTCCCCAAAATACAATATATTATTCTTATCCCTTTGTATCCTCATAGCTTAGCTCCCACTTATAAGTAAGAACATATTATATTTGGTTTCCCATTCCTGAGTTACTGCACTTAGAATAAAGGTCTCCAACTTCATCCAAATTGCTGTGAATGCCATTATTTTGTTCCTTTTTATGACTGAGTAGAATATACATATATATACATATATATATATATATATGTATATATATTCTTTATATATTCTTTATCCACTAGTTGGTTGATGGGCATTTAGGCTGGTTACATACTATTGCAGTTGCTAATTGCCCTGCTCTAAACATGCATATGCAAGTGTCTTTTTCATATAATGATTTATTTTCCTCTGGGTGCATACCCAGAAGTGGGATTGCTGAATCAAATGATAGTTCTACTTTTAGTTATTTAAGGAATCGCCATACTGTTTTCCAAAGTGGTTATACTAGTTTACATTTCCATCAACAGTGTTAAAGTGTTCCGTTTTCACCACATCCATGCCAACATCTGTTATTTTAAAAAATTTTTAAATTATGTCATTCTTGCAGGAGTAAGGTAGTGCCTCATTGTGGTTTGATTTGCATTTTCAAGTTACTTAGTCATGTTGAGGATTTTAAAATATGTTTTTGGTCATTTGTATGCCTTCTTTTGAGAGTTGTCTATTCATGAACTTTGTCCACTTTTTGATGGGATTACTTGCTTCTTGCTGATTTGTTTGAGGTCCTTGTAGATTCTGAATATTAGTCCTTTGTTGAATGCATTGTTTGCAAATATTTTTTCCCATTCTCTGGGTTGTCTGTTTACTCTGCTGATTATTCACCTTACTATGCATGGTTATTTAGTTTAATTAGGTCCCATCCATTTATTTTTGTTTTTGTTGCATTTGTTTTTGGGTTATTTGTCTTGAACCCTTTGCCTAAACCAATGTCTATAAGAGTTTTTCCAATGATATTTTCTTGAAATGTTATGGTTTCATGTTTAGATTTAAGTCTTTGATCCATCTAGTTGATTTTTTTATAAGGTGAGAGATGAGGATCCAATTTTATTCTTCTACATGTAGCTTGCCAATTATCTCAGCACCATTTGTTGAATAGTTTGCCCTTTCCCTATTTTATGTTTATGTTTGCTTTGTCAAAGGTCAATTGGCTGTAATTGGCTTTATTTGTGAGTTCTCTATTCTGTTTGTCTATGTGCCTATTTTTATACAAGTACCATGCTGCTTTGGTAACCATAGCCTTATAGAATAGTTTAAAGTCTGGTAATGTGATGCCTCCAGATTTGTTATTTTTGCTTAGTCTTGCTTCAGATTTGCAGGCTCTCTTTTGGTTCCATATGAATTTTAGGATTGTTTTTCTAGTTCTGTGAAGAATGATGATGGCAGTTGAATGAGATTTGCATGGAATCTATAGATTGGTTTTGGCAGTATGGTCACTTTTACAATATTTATTCTATCCATCCATGAACATGGGATGTGTTTCCATTTGTGTGTGTTGTCATTGACTTCTTTCAGCAGTGTTTTGTAGTTTTCCTTGTACAGCTCTTTTACCTCCTTGGGTAGGTATATTCCTAAGTATTTAATATTTTTGTAAATATTATAAAAGAAATTGTATTCTCGATTTGTTTCTCATCTTGGCCATTGTTGGTATACAGCAATGCTACTGATTTGTTTGTATCCTGCAACTTTACTGAATTCACTTATGAGATCTAGGAATTTTTTGGAGTCTTTAGGATTTTCTGGGTATACGATCATAACATCAGTGAGTGATGTATTCTTTGGCTGGGTTTGGGTTTGGTTTGTCCTGGTTTCTCTAGTTCCCTAAAGTGTGACCTTGGATTGTCTATTTGTGCCTTTCAGAATTTTTGTTGCAGGTATTTGATGCTATGAACTTTCCTCTTAGCACAATTTTTGCTGTATCTCAGAGATTTTGATAAGTTGTATCACTATTATCATTCAGCTCAAATATTCTTTTTATATGTATTCTATTAGTTCTGTCCCACTAGAGAACCCTGACTAATATGCCAATCAACTAAGGTCATTACAACAACTCAGTAACCCCAATCTCAGGAAGGAGAGTACAACACCTAATTCCACTGCCTGCAACATCCTGACTAACCAGACGTCCTGAGTCTGTTCATGTGACCCTTTTACTGCTAGCATAACCAACATTTGAGAAAGCCAACACACTAAACATATCTACAACCAAGAACTCTTACAAATCTACTTCACTCCCTGCCAACTCCAGGAGAGCACAGCTTGGAGAATTGAAGATGGACTGCATTACCAGAAAATAGCAATGTGTGAGCCTATCCATGAGATAATTAAAACTGAAATAACATGGATAAATCGTTCTACTATAAGGACAGATGCACACGAATGTTCATTGCAGCACTGTTTACAATAACAAAGACCTGGAACCAACTCAAATGCTCATCAATGATAGACTGGACAGGGAAAATGTGGTACATAAACACCATGGAATATTATGCAGCCATCAAAAACGTTGAGTTTGTGTCCTTTGTAGGTACATGGATGAACCTGGAAACCATCATTCTCAGCAAACTGACACAAGAACAGAAAATTAAACACCACTTGTTCTCACTCATAGGCAAGTGTTGAACAATGAGAACACATGGACACAGGGAGTGGGGGAGCATCACACACTGGAGTCTGTTGGGGGGAAATAGGGGAGGGACAGCAGGGGGTGGGGAGTTGGGGAGAGATAGCATGGGGAGAAATGCCAGATATGGTGAAGGGGAGGAAGGCAGCAAATCATGCTGCCATATGTGTGTACCTATGCAACAATCTTGCATGTTCTTCACATGTACCCCAAAACCTAAAATGCAATAAAAATAAATAAATAAATAAATAAATTTAAAAACAAAGAATTAGGAGGCAAGAACTTTAAAATAGCTATTATGAATATATTTAATGCACTGAATCATTTAGAAAAATCATTAACACTGTAAGAAGACAAGTGAAAATTAAAAAATAAAAAGATGTTACTTCTAAAGATGAAACTTCAAGCTAAATGTCCATCAATAGATGAAAGGATAAAATACATGTGGTATATACATACTATGAAATATGGAGGGTCTTTGAAAAGTTCATGGAAATATAACGTGTCTAAACAAGACCTAGTCTGAGACACTAAGAAGGACTCTAAGCCGTTAGTTTGAAAAGAGCCCCTGTCAGAGCAACATGGATTCTGCTAAACTCGAAGCAAGAACAAGCAATAAATTTGGTGAAACGTGGGTGGAAGAATGGTGAAATTATTGATGCTTTACAAAAAACTTCATGAGGACAATGACCCCAGAGAAATCAGCAGTTTACAAATGTATCATTTGTTTTTGGCTTCTTTTTTTGTTTTGTTTTTTGACATGGTGTCTTGCTTTGTAATCAGGCTGGAGTGCAGTGATCTCGGCTCACTGCAACCTCTGCCTCCTGGGCTCAAGCGATTCTCCTGCCTCAGCCCTTGCACAGCTGGGACTACAGGTGCATGCCACCACGCCCCCCTAATTTTTTGTATTTTCAGTAGAGACAGGATTTCATTGTGTTGGCCAGGATGGTCTCCGTCTCCTGACCTTGAGATCCCCCTGCCTCAGCTTCCTAAAGTTCTGGGATTACAGGTGTGAGCCACCACCCCTAGACTACAAATGTATCATTTGTTTTAATCAGGGACAAGATGATGCTAAAGGTGAAGTTCTCAGAGACAAGGAAAAATAAATCATCCTGTTCATACCCTAATAGAAAAGGACTAACAATTAGCAGCAGAAACAATAGCCAATAACATAGACATCTCAGTTGGGTCAGCTTTTACAATTTCTGAGTAAAAAATTAAAGTTGAGCTAACTTTTCACCACTAAAACCGTTGCACCCAGATGAGACGCAGACAAGAGCGGAGCGGAGCTCTCAGTAAAAATTTTGAATAGGTGGAATGGAGATCCTGAAGAATTTCTTCCAAGAATTTTAACAGGATTTAAAACATGATTTTAGCAGTATGGCCCTGAAGACAAAGCACACTCAAGGCTATGACTGCCAAGACTTGGAAGTGGTTCAGACAAAGCAAAAGAGACAGGTCAAGAGAAAACATCAGGCAATGGTTTTCTTCTTTCTTTCTTTCTTTCTTTCTTTCTTTCTTTCTTTCTTTCTTTCTTTCTT